>NW_028278934.1:0-300000 GCF_059751315.1 Micrasema longulum
CTGGGTGTTCTGTGTTGTAATTCCCCACTGTGATTGGGCCTCCTGGCCTGTTGTGGTAAAAAAACGCACATTTTAGTGTGTTTTTTTTTTCACTAATTTTTAATGATATTTGGATAATTTATAAAGCGCCGTTTTTGTAAAAATCACCTCAAGTGTGCTTTACAATTTTATAATTAAAATTGCATTCTAACTGAGTCAAAACTACATAATATTATATTGTTCTTTCTAGACTACTGTACGGGTATATTATTTTGTATACTGGTTTATATTTGGTTTAAATATAGGTATAAGTTTTTGATTTTATATCTTTTATTTTGATTGTTATTTTTATATCGTATCACATGTAATTATGAGTTATTTTAATTTACTTTATATTTTGTTGTTAATTAGTATGGCTTAACACGGGCACAACTACACAGCTAAAAGGCTATAATATGTAAGTGAATATGCATTTAAATGTAATTTGAAAGAAAGAAATAAAGAAAAAAATAAAGAAATAAATAGGTAATAAATGTAGGTACGCAGATATTAAAAATTTTAGTCAAAAAATTACAATATAACCCACGCACTTTAAAGTTATATTCACACTTCTTTTGTTTTGATTTAATAAAAACTGTTTGTACTTAATTATTATAAAATAAACTATCCTTGTTACAGTCAGTCGTATTCTCGTAGAAGTGTTGCGGACTCGTGGATCAAAGGTCCGAGGTTCAAATCGCACTCTACGACAACTTTATTCCCAGTTTTTTTCGCCACAAGTTATTTACGACTTATATAATATAGCCCAAAAATTGAAATATTTGGGTATATAATTCAAACTCTACTAATGTTTATAACAAAAACGATGTTATGTGTAGGTACTTAATTAAATACCTAGGTAAATTGATACAGCAAAGAATACAGTTCTGAAGGCAGGGAACTGAAGCATGGTTTTTACATGGTAGTCAGGGAGAGTTATAGGGAAATATCACGTAGTAACGAATACCGATTTAGGAATTTGCTGGAGAGACCGCTATCGGTCGGTGTCTGTGAACCTCGTCATTAGTGATCACGAGATCACTGATGACGAGGTTCACAGACAAAACCATCTCAGAGAGGCGAGCCCGATGGATCGGCCGCATTATGCGCCATGAGGGTCTCCTGCACGACATCATAGAGGGAATGGCTAAGGGGACAACTTATAGAGGGCGCCCCCGACGGGAATATTTGGGTGCAAGGGTGCGAAGATTTAAACAGCGCCTCATATGTCGAGCTGAAGAAGGCTGCAGAAAATAGAGATCAATGGAGGACGAGATGCAGGACTTTGCTGCAAACCAATCCCCAGGATTGAGACTGCAAAGAAAAACGAATACCGATAAAAATATATTTTAATTTATTTTATTTGGAAAATCAACAGTCCTACATAGATATTTATAGTAAACAAACAAATATAGTGTATAAACTCAGAAATAATAACAAATTTCCAAAAAGTATACAAAGTTAGTTAAGAAAATATATTACATTTTCAATAAATACATATAAGTTTATCCATATAAAAATGTTATTTTCATGTACTTCTGATTACCAACGTTGGGGATACCTGACAGGGAACTAAAAGAAGAAGAAGAAGAAAGTAAAAAACACCCTAACTGATGTGCAGATTTAATAAACCAATTAACTTTTTTCATACAAGTGCTATTATCTCGGGTTCACTTTTCTATGGCTGGCTGCTTTCCGCATAACTACGTTTGAATGTCAATCCACCCTAATTTTACCGCGTCGTGTGGATTGGACGACACGTGTGAAATGGGCATTACGCACGAGATCGGAATGTAATATTGTCGATCGTGAATATTCCGGCGGGGAATTTGCAATTACTGCATACAAAACATACCGTGCATTGCAATTTGTGATCAAAACACATACCAGCATCCGAGTAAGGAGATATGTACAAAGGGAGAACCTATAGCTTGTTGATTTGTTTTGTAATTTTAGACTTCATATGTTTTATTGAAAAAGTCAAAAGAACGACTTCAGAATGAATGTATTAGGTATATTTTTGGTCTTGGGAAATATGTTCACATTTCTGATTACAATTTACATTGCATATAAAAAGTTAAATAAAAAAATAAAGCAAGTTGAACAGTTAAAATTACAAATCATTAAAATAAAATGAAGTACGTTTATGAAAAATAAATACCGTAAAACGGGGTTAAATATATTAAATATGATAAAAACATAGAAACCCTTGATCAGATTGTTACATAATATTTTAAAAATATTAAGTAAATCATGTTTTTTTTTAAATGTATTTTTTTGATTATTTAGGAAAAACACCAGTTGTTATATAATAATATAAAATCTAGTGTAAATATCCAGTTACAGTTTTTTTTTTAATATAATGAGAGAACATGTTACACAGTAAGGAGAAAAAATATTATATTATATATAAGACAAGAGAAAAAAAGAGCACGTAAAAAGGTTAAGGGATAAAGAAATAGAGTGGAGGAGAGAGAACGTCATAATACAGTTCTTTAAAAAAAATATATTTTGTATATATTGGGAGTTGCATTATTTTTTACCTTGCTTATTTCAAAAGAGGATTTTTCCGCAATCATATTTCTTTAAATTTATCTAAACTGTTGGTATCAGGAAAAATATACTAAAGTTGGCCAATCAGGAACTTCTAAGCATTTGCTTATGTGGAGAGGAACCCACTTAAAACTCTTCGGGAAAAGCTGGCCTGTTGACAGAGGCCTTCCGTTCCACTAGAAAAGTGTTCGGCATTTTGTTCCCTACTTTGGCTTATTTTACCGATTGCCTGCACCATTTTGACCATGTATAATACTACCTTTCGTGTGAGTTCTCTATTACCTATCACCGATGGGATGTCGCGTGGATCTTCACCCAGGCTTCAACATCGCGCCTGCTGTAGTTGTCTCTGAAAGCTGAAAAAGGGGCAATGCATCATTAGGTAAGGGACATCTTGAAGAGTTTTATCGTCGCATGGGCAGCTGTCGATCTCGGAGAGCTTGAAGCGATGCAGGTAGCTCATAAACCCACCATGACCCGTAAGCATTTGGATAAGTTCGTAGCCAGCATTCTGCATTCTCTTGAAGTCAAAAGCATGGAAAATAATAGGGAAAATCATTTTAGTTATACTTTCGGTAGTCTTACTCAAATAACGATCGTTCCAGAATTGAAGCTTCTTATTTTCCTTTTGGCAAAGCTGAGTGGAAAATCGGCGAAATCGGGGGCTGTCTTCTTGAACGTAGCCTTCCTAGCCTTTTCGTCAGCCTTTTCGTCAGCCTTTTCGTCAGCCTTTTCGTCAGCCTTTTCGTTGCCAATGATTCCGCAGTGTAAAAATATAGCTGTTCACACCATAGTATAGTTGACCGATTCAAAATTTTGAAATGATAATCTTATTGTTTATTAATATTTCATATAAATCTTCACGACTTTAGACTGTTTAGATTTAGTGTTCCTTGGTAGGTAGGTAGGTTCCAGGGGTGCTTATCTGAACATTCTCACGAGGGTAAAGAGTGGTACATTTGTGAATTATCATTTTTTGCATGTGACTACACTTTGCCGTATATATGGCCGTAATGATGATTTCAATGTCAAATTTCGTAAAATAAATACTAAAACGCGAATCCAAACATGATGATTTTCATTTAAAACATTATTGCGACGGTAAGCATTAACCAAAACACTTAATTAGGTTGAATTCAAACCTTATTTTTTCCCATTGTTTAAATAATTGTATAATGTCAAATTACGAAATTTCGATAAAAAAACTGTTTATTTTATGTGATTTGTCATTTAATCGTCAGTGTGGCCTTATATGAAGCAAAGTGTAGTCGCATACAAAAATAAAAATCCATGAATTAACCACTCCCTACTCCCGTGAGAAGATTCAAAATGGCAACCAGTGCATTAGATGCATATTTTGGTTCATATTATATGGAACTACCCACAAAGGCTATGTAATATATTATATGGCTGATTATAATTATGGTTAGATAATTTATATACCGCAATTTTTGTGAAAATCACCTCAAGGGCGCTGTACAGTAAATAAATATCCCAGCATGTCTTGCAGCTACAGAGCGCATGGACGATAAAAAAATCTAGCCCCGATTTATGTTATGTTTTAATTTGACAATGAAGTTTAGTGCTTGAGTGATTTAAAAAAAATAATAATTTAAAAAATGTATTTTTAAAATAGGAGTTAGATTATAACAAGGTTTGCAGCTACTGAGCGTATGGACTGTTGAAATCCTAGACCCCATTTACAAAATTTATGTGTTTTATGGTTGATAACATTTACATATTGAACCAAGATAACCAATTGTCTTGCAGCTACAAAGCAAATGGACGAGTGGAATTCTAACAACTTAAAATTATATCAATAAATTTACAAACAATATTATTGAGCATAGTAAATAATTATGAGTTGGAATGCAACATAATGGAAACATGAATATTATTAAAGAACACTAAAAATAAATAATTTTGCTCGAATATAAATTTTAATAAATATCTGGACACACGTTTGTCGTCTGAGTTTAAAACTAACCTCATTTTATTTGTAAGAAACGTATTTTGAACCGGGTTGTGGCACTCTTCCACAACTTGGCTTCCATTTTCTAATATTGACATGTTACAACTCGTCGAAAATAGTCCTGAAAATTTAAATATTTGGGTAAATTATGAGAACACTAATATTTTATTTTTAAAAAAAAGAAAAACCGATAGTTCGCTAAAATTTATAATTTGAATTAATGAAAGTACACCTTCAACATAACCGAAACCATTTTGAAGACCGTGGGCATAAAATCAAAATGGAGTTATGGACCATGGGTCTTCTTCATTGTCAATCATTTAGAAAAAAAACAGATACACGAGGGTTAAGTCGATGGTAAATGAAATGAAATTATTAACATATAAACAAAGAATATTTTACAATACAATGATATTTGTTCATAAAATTATAAACTCTAGTAAAAAAACAGAATTTTGGAAATAAATTGATCGGAACCAGCATGAACACGATCACAATACTAGAGAAAATAACAAAATTAGACTTCCATTTAGGAAAAAGGCAAAGTCACAAAATTCAATTTTATTTAAAGCAATTAAAAAGTATTACGAAATGGAAAAAATATTTATGAAGAAAAAAACATATCAAAATTTAAAATAATGGTCAAGACATTTGTGATAAACAATTTATAAATTAAATATATTTGCAATGTTATTATTAGAACACACAACAATATGTATGATATGTGTGCCCTACTTTAAGATTTAAATAAAATAAAATAAAATAAATAAACCAGTTACTCTTTTAAAATTTTCAATTTCATACATAGCAATTTTAATTGAATTTATTTATTTATTTATGCATTTTATCATATATACAATTTCATGAGCTCTTTGCCCAGCTTACAAGGGTACATACCTCGTTCCAAGTTAGGCAATTACATTTTCATACATGATAATAGTTTTCAAGTTAATAGAAAGCACATACTAATAAAATATAAACTTACTCGTATACACATTTTGATACATATCTATACTCCATAGACACATACACATACAGACATACACATACATACAAATAAATATATTTATTAACATATTACAATAGAGATGAAGAACATTTTAGATTAGGTAATATAGAAGTCTAGGCATCTACATCTACAGGGCTTTTGACCTGTCATTGGCTGGTTTGAGTGGGCACTTTACACACTGTGTAACATTCACCATTCTGCCCATATTTGAACATCTATATTATTTCAATTCTTTTATCTGTTGATGTTTGTGAAGTTAAAGAGCTGAAACCATTATTTATGCGAGTGAGATTCATCTAAATGAATTATTGACCTACATACTCGGCAACGCCTAAAATTTTTATTTTTTCAATTTCTAGACTTCTTCATGGACCAGGTGGATTTACCAACAATATTTTGAGTTTGTCCAAATTTTGCTGACAAGGACTGGATTCAACTCCCTGGGGAGCTGTTAACATTAACATATTACAATAGAGATGAAGAACATTTTAAAGAAGGCAATATGGAAGTCTAGGCATCTACAGGGCTTATGACCTGTCATTGGCTGGTTTGAGTGGCCACTTTACTTACTGTGTAACATTCACCATTCTGCCCGTATTTGAACATCTATATTACTTCAATTCTTTCATCTGTTGATGTTCGTGAAGTTAAAGAGCTAATATATATATTTCTATATATATATATATACACACATACATACACACACATGTACATTCACCTATGCGCATACACATACATACAACTACTAACTCTACTACTTTCACTAAGTCCATCCTCATGATCATATGCAAACACGAATGGTAGCAAAAACTGTTTTATTTGTATCACAATAGCCTTTGTTCTTTATAGTAATTTAAGGTAATAAATGTAACAATATTAGAATCGATAAATTTTATAATTATTTTAAAACTTCTTAAATCCGACGCTTTCATATTATATAAGTCACAATAAGATAAATTCCATAATCATGCATGTGGCACGGCTTATTTTAAGGTTATTAACTAAATCAAGTCACAGTGAAAGGATTATTAGTATGTTCGTACTACGTTTGACAATTTCAACACCAAGGGTTAGCAGCACTATTTACCTTTGATGGGAAAGGACAGCACACAATGATAGTTCAGTTCATACCCAGGGACATTAGGCTCCTTGGACAGTATAAACATACACATTTTAATTTACCAGCCAATTTATTCTGCACATTCTCTGAATGATGAGAATTTCACCAGTTTCAGTCAGTATATTGTAAGGGAACCCCCGAGAATCTTCCATTTCTCAACTCAAAAGCTAACAAACTAAGTTAATTATCTGAAATTACTACTTTTTTCAACTGAGTCAAGATCAGTAGATTGGTCTGGTAACATTCACCAGACCGTCCAGCATTGCTTCCCTTTCCTCAATCAGACAATTTGAAACATAAAAAAATTATCAGGGAAGCTCTTTTGCAATAATTGGGTAAATTGTTAATTTCGATTGGTTAGACCATACACCCCACCGAGCACGCCCTTAGCATGTAATTCTTTTCCATATGTCGGACGATAACACACAAGTATGTATTTAAGTACCTAGCAATATGATGAATACACACAGGACATACCGCGTGATTAGTGACGAGTGGCTCTACAAACGTCCTCATGTCGCTTTTGTAAAGAGCTAGAGTTAGGGTTACCACCTTTCGATTAATTTTGCCATGTTTGTAGTCCCAAATTTTGAAACAGTACTGTAGTATGCTGCGAATTAGTGTGTCATGCAATGTGCAAATTGCAATAGTATTATTAAAATATCTAGTTTCGAAGTAAAATCCAAGCATCTTACTAGATTTATCTACAACACTAATAATATAGCGTAAACATGAAATTCGCTTCAAAAATAATACTAAGATTTGATTTAAAATTTGGTCATAGTATATGTTAAGACACATAGAAAGAGAGCCGGTAGTTTTGTCACGTCAGAAAAATCGGTGGCACAAAGACTGATCAAGGATTTTGATCCCGACGATTTTGGTCAACGGAGACGGGTGTATCTTTTCAGGGGAAGTTAAAAGAGTTATATTTGACTGCCTATAAAGAAAAACCAATATTTGTGTACAAAAATAAGTATATTTGCATGAACATTTAAAGTATCTTTGTCGGTAACCTATAATTTAACATATTTAGAAGAAAATAATATAACATATTTAGAATAATAATATAATTTAAAATATTTAGAAGAAAAATTTGTATGCATCTTCTGCTTTCGATATAGAAAACTTATTTTTGCTTTGTAAAAAAATTGAATATAATTATTGACTTCCCATTGTAATCGGGGCCCAGGAAACTTCTAGAAGTGCTGGAGAAAAAGGCAGGTGGAGGCGGATCCTAGCGATGTGCTTTCCCTTGCCACTGTAAAATCTTTAAATGCGAGCTTAAATAATTCATCTACCGTTTATTTTAACTCTTCGATAAATTATTTCGACAACCCTAACTGTATGAACGCATCACATGATTACACCAACTGTTCACCTTTTACGTCTATTTACATACAAACCCGCTAAAAGGGATTCATTCAAATTCCGGGGCATTGAAGAAAGAGCATTGTCCTTTCGATAAAAGAGACGATTTACTATAAAAATCAATTGCATTATTTTGAACTCTAATCTACCTTAATGCTTCACTCTATTATGTCTTCACCTCACAGTACTTTGCACATAAAACAAAATACATTTTTATTTTACAGTATTTAACAATATTTACATGTAGATTATAATAATAAAAATAGTGTGTTTAGCCATATTTATAATTTTCACTAGTGACCGGGTTTTGTTCAAATAAACAAATTCTAACGATATATTATGCAAGTGAATGCGGAGGTTGTCAATCACGATTTTTTTATAATTATGGTAAAAATCGAGTTAAAATTAAACGAATTTAAGAATTGCGTAATAATAATCATACAAATTTAAGTATTGTTTGAATATACCTGTATAATACAAACAGAAATAAAAAGTATATAAGAAAAGCGTATTTGAATGTAATGTATTAGAAAATTATAATAATTATATTACCGGCCGCTAGTTAATTCCTTCGAAAGCTGTATGTCCGATAATAATAATTAGGTAATTCTTTGCAAGCAAAATTCCTGCGGTTAATTCTTATCGAATAATATCAATGTCACTAAAGTAAAAACAGTGTTTTTGTAATTAAAAGTTCCACTAAGTAACGCTAGTGGAGAAATTCTAACAATATTTATGTAATATGTAATGCATAATTATTTTTGTTTTATTTATAAATTGAAGGTTAACAATCAATTTATACTTAAGAGTTATGCTATCATATTTGATAGTAGGTAATGTTAAACTTTTTAATTGCTGAACAGTGCTAATTAATATGTAAATTAGTAATTAAGTCACTGAAGATTCATTCATTTTCGCAAGTCAGCAGATTCCATTTTTAGTTTAAAAAATCAAAACGTGAGTATATTTTATAACTATAACAACCATATGCAGGTCTACCAATTGATAAAATGACACGCCTGTAGTCTGTATTAAATACTGCAGCTAGACTTATTTTCGTAATCTCCAAGTTTAGTCATATCACTCCACTACGTCGGGAATTACACTGGCTGGGTTTTCCACAGAGGGTGGAGTACAAACCATGTTGGCTCATGTATAAATCACTGCACAACTCAGCTCCGGAATATCTAAGGGAACTATGCATTCCAGACGAACTAGTTGATCTAAGCGTAAGACGCCTGTCAGCTAGTTCGTCTGGAATGCATAGTTCCCTTAGATATTCCGGAGCTGAGTTGTGCAGTGATTTATACATGAGCCAACATGGTTTGTACTCCACCCTCTGTGGAAAACCCAGCCAGTGTAATTCCCGACGTAGTGGAGTGATATGACTAAACTTGGAGATTACGAAAATAAGTATAAATAAAATACGTCTACGGCGAGAGAAAAAGTTATTATACCTCTACGCAAACAGCGCACTAAATTCAGTGAACGCGCATTTGCGGTCGCAGGCCCTATGGCATGAAATGCTCTCCCAGCAGAGGTGCAAGGCTATGAGAGTGAAGTTTCGAAAAAAACTTAAAACCCACATGCTCTCTAAATCATTTGAATAAATCCGTAGCATGTGACAACAAAATAAATTGTTTCAATTAAATTACAATTTAAACACTTCAATTCAATTTATTTTTCTATATAATCACTTTGTAAAGCGCCCTTGAGGTATTATATTACGAAAATGGCGATGTATAAGTTATTCATATCAATAATAAATTTCCTATAAAAGGAATATATCCATATATAATACTTACCTAATGCCTTTAATATAATATGTATATTTCTAAATGAAGTGTGGCTTTTAATGTCATATCAATGTTTATGCAAACATATTTTTAAAAACCTGTTTGGGTAAAACCTTCTCAGTACCTAGTAGGTACGTAGGTACACACTTTTATAACAGCATGTTGATACAAATGTAGTCGTTTATTGATAGTCACACTCATAGTCCGGGTCATCACAGATGTTCTGAGATATGGGCAAAAACGCCATCTGTTAGGAAGTTCCTACTAACTGCATTTGGCTGAAAGCGGGACCTACATAATATTATTATATTGATTATATATTTATATTACAGAGAATCGTAAACGAAACTAAATATTGCTATCATAAATAATTAGTAACGTTTTATCTGATTAAATTATGTACATACATACTTTCTTGTATTTTATTACGTTATATGTAGCAACATTTTTTTTTCATTTGATTTATTTTAATTATACTAAATTTTGTTTTATTTTATATTCATTTCACTTTATTATATTTTATTTTAAGGTATTTCATTTTATTTTGTTTTATTTTCTCTTATCTTATTATATATTTTTTTTAATCGTTTTATTTTATTTTATTTTATTTCATTTTATTATATTTTATTATATTTCATTTTATTTTATTTTATTTTATTTTATTTTATTTTATTTTATTTTATTTTATTTTATTTTATTTTATTTTATTTTATTTTATTTTATTTTATTTTATTTTATTTTATTTTATTTTATTTTATTTTATTTTATTTTATTTTATTTTATTTTATTTTATTTTATTTTATTTTATTTTATTTTATTTTATTTTATTTTATTTTATTTTATTTTATTTTATTTTATTTTATTTTATTTTATTTTATTCTATTTTATTCTATTTTATTTTATTCTATTTTATTATATTTTATTCTATTTTATTACATATTATTCTATTTTATTATATTTTATTACATATTATTCTATTTTATTATATTTTGTTCTATTTTATCCCATTTTATTAGATTTTATTTCATTTTATTCTATTTTATTTCATTTTATTCTATTTTATTCTATTTAATTTTATTTTATTTTATTTCATTCAATTTTATCAAATTTAATTTTGTTTTATTTTATTTTATTTTATTTTGTTTTATTTTATCTCTTTGTAATTTATTTTATTCAATTTTTTTATATTTTTATTATCTTATTTTTCGGCAATTTATTTTGTTATTTAATTTTCATCAAGAAAAATAACATATGTTTTATAAAAAAAATTAAAAATGTAAAAAATAGAAAGTATTCTCAATAAAGAGAAAAACATAAAATATTAAAAAAAAAAAAAAGAAAATAAGAGCGCTGTATGAAGGGCAAAAGTGAGGGGAAAAAGTGGAGGAGAGGGATTTTAAAAATATAGTTGACCAATTTGAGATTCACGCCGTTTCCCCGAGGGGTAGGCAGAGAGGATAGACCGCCACATCACTCAGTCATTGCATGCAGACCTCGCTTCCTTATATATTCCTCAATACATCTTCTCATGCACGCAAGCCGATTATTATTACATTTGGCATGGCCAATGACAGGGCATAAGCCCTATAGATGTAGATGCCTAGACTTCTATATTACCTTATCTAAAATATTCTTCATCTCTGTTGTAATATGGTTATATTAAAAACTCCCAAGGGAGTTGAACTCAGTTCTTGTCTACAAAAATTTGGACAAACTTGAAATATTGTTAGTATAAATATTTTGAATTTTTCCAAATGTTTGTAGACGAAGATTGGAATTAAACCCCTAGGGGATTAACATATTATAACCAAGACAGATAACATTTTAGAGAAGGGAATATGGACGTCTAGGCATTTACATGACCTATCATTGGCTAGTTTAAGTGGCCACTTCACACACTGTAACATTCTCTATTTTACCTATGTTTGAACATTCGAACTACTTTATCTGTTGATTTTTTGTGAAGTTATATAGCTGCAACATTTATTGATGTTTGAAAGATTTTCCTCATCATCATTCAGATTTTATTATTCTTTTCAAAATATTGTTAATTAAACTAGCTGGTCCAGGATATGAAAACGTATTTCTCTCTCTTGAGATGTACATAAAAAATAACGCTTGAAGTATTGTATCAAAAGAAGTGTTCGTTGAAAGGCTTTAATGTTATACTATTTTCTTACAAAAATCTGGTGATTGTGCAACGGTCCCAAATAGGAATTCCAAGAAAACCGCATTAGTAGAGAAAAAACGCCTAACAAATTCACTCACGAACTACCTTTGACAAAAAAGCATAATAGTATTGAGGAATTGAAGATTCTCAGGTGTTCTTTTTACTATGACCATAACATCTAACAACAGAATCCAAGGTTGACTGTGCTCTCAAATATTCTCAGGTTTTTTTCATTGTTTAGATAAGTAGGTATATTTTTTTAAGATTTTTATTAGTGGACGAAACAAGCATTTTATTAGGAATAAACTTAAATTTGATCATGGTTGAATGTAGGCTAAATGCTGTTAAGATGTGTCCGGGAAATCAACAAATTATTATTAGTTACAAAAGCAATACTTATCAATTTTCGTTAAAATTAACCTAATACAATTGACAGTTAAAATGGTTTAAATAATAAATAGGTGGTTAATAGATAACAAAAATAAGGAAAGTAAAAATAAAACAAATAAATGAAAGATAAACATTTTGTTTTTTCAGAAACATTAGTATTTGAAACCTAACACAATTTACTTTTATAAATACGGTACACTTTTCTCATCTATTTTAAAAATAAAAATACATTCTTCAGTGTAAAATTAATGAACGAGTTTTGTTGAAATTTTGTTATACTACTGACATATAGATGGCATAAAACAGAGCTTTAGTTCGCAAAATGTCCGTTTATTAGAGACGTTTTATAACAGCGCCTGCGCAGTAAAGCGATCATTTGATTCGCTGACATGGAGGCGCATTGGGCTTCCGACTTTAACTGTTTCCGGTCGATAGCTTCGCTGATCGCCGACGCCGGTTCCTGTAGTCCAGTAATCCTCCGTTATTTATTTAATCCTTCTTGAAAAATCATCGTAGGTAAGTTTAAATATCTCTATTGTCTTATATCTATATTGTAGATCCTTGATTTAGTGAGTTCGTTTTGAATATTTATATTTTCAACGAGGCACTACGTATCTCCAGTCTTCAGTCGTTTGCTGTTTAATGGTCGTAAAATAGTGCCATATTATAGAGAGATTCGCATCATTAGGTTCATACTTATCATACTATGTTCCTTGGAAATGTTCTCTCAACAAATGTTGTTTTCTCATCTTGTATTCCAGCTCCGGCTTCCTCCATTTCTTGACACCCCATTTTGTTTTCAGGATGAACGGTTGAATTTCCGCACGTGGTTAAATATTATCCACGATGTATTTATATAACCTCACTCTGCAACGTGCGACGGCCATCACCCATGCCGTCCACGGGAACTTCTCCGGTACCAAAACCCAGGAAATTCTCATTTCCAGGGGTAAGGTCTTGGAACTCATTAGGCCTGACCCCAATACTGGAAAAGTGCATACTTTGATGACTGTCGAGATATTTGGGATTGTGAGGTCTCTTATGGCCTTCAGACTTACCGGCGCGACCAAAGGTATAGTTCCAAAACCTAAGATCATGTGGCGTGGCATGCTCATCTTTCCTATTTCTGCTTATCTGAAGAGTTAACGTTCTGAAGAGTTCAATCCAAAAGTTTTATCCGGTAATCGTAAATAATAAGGAAATTCAGCTCTATTATCATTAGTATGGATAGCTTATATAGCGCCATTTTTGTAATATTAACCTAACCTTAAGGGCCTTAACCTTAAGTAATAACCTTAAGGGCGCATTACAAAGTGATTATATAAAGAAATAAATTTAATTTTAAATTTGTAATTTAAGAAAAACAATGTACTTTGTCATCACATGCTAAGGATTTATTCAAATGTTTAGAGAGCAAGTGGGTCTTAAGTTTTTTCCAAAGTATCACTTCGCTCTTACAGTTTCGCACCGCTATTCTAAGGGATATTAAATATATTTTTTCTTGCATGTAGTAAAAATTGGAGCATTTTTCTCAGTTCAGAAATTTCTCAAAAATGTATGAAAAAAAGGAATAAAAATGAACTATTTTAAATTATGTCGCAAGTTTTGCCGAATAAACCAACTATAGAGATGAGAGATTTCTGGGCCCCGATAACAATGGGAAGTTAACAGAGATATCTTTGACTGCCTCTAACTGTATAAAACCGATGTTTGAGTACGAATACGAGAATATTTGCATTTACGTTTAAAGTATCTTCGCTGGTAACCTATAATTGAACATGTTGGGAAGAAAAAAATGTTTGCATATTCTGCTTTCCATACAGAAAGCTTAATTTTACTTTGTAGATAAAATTGAAGAGTTAACTTTCCACTGTAATCGGGGCCCTGGATTCCGAGAAGCAAACTCACCAATCAGCATGGCTGACAAAAACTTCAAAAAAATCATAGCGTTAATGATAAATGCAGTTTGGCTTAGTTTGATAATCTATTAACAAATAAAACATTTTTAAAAAGACACTGAACTTCATCATTGAGATGTCCCGAGTGTTATAATATGTTTGTGATATAAATAACTAGGACATTCTGCTTAAATCTATACATTTAACAATGCTGGATATAATAGATTTTAATAAATAAACAATTTATTTTTATTGTGGTTGCACTTTCGCAATGCGTCTATCGTGTCCGAGAGCACAGACGCTGAAACTCTAGTGCAAAAATTATGCTGTCAACTCGTCGCCTCTGGATATGCAGGGTGCATAGCTGGATTGAACTTGTATGGCACAATTATCTCTGTTAGTACTAATATGTTGTCTTATTTGTGCTCGCAAATTTACAAATCCTTTATTTGTCTCCAGATTACATTGTGGTTGGATCCGACGCCGGAAGGATTGTTATCTTGGAGTACATTCCAGCTAAAAATATATTAGAGAAAGTTCATCAGGAGACATTTGGAAAGTCGGGGTGCAGAAGAATTGTTCCCGGACAATATCTCGCTATTGATCCTAAAGGAAGAGCGGTCATGATAGGTGTGTAACATGTCAATTTTTTAATCTGTATTTTATTTTCCTAGATGATGCTTCTAGTGTTCCGTGTTTCAACTGAAATATCTTGACGAACAATCTTTTACACTTCTGATAATGATTTTTTTTTATTATATGATTGTACGGGCATGTTTCCCTTTTTAATAGATCCCTTTTTTCTCCGCAGGAGCCATTGAAAAACAAAAGCTAGTGTACATTCTCAACAGAGATGCCGAGGCGCGTCTTACAATATCTTCACCTCTAGAAGCGCACAAATCCAACACTTTGGTTTATCACATGGTTGGGGTGGATGTTGGATTTGAAAATCCCATGTTTGCCTGTCTAGAAATAGATCACGAAGAAGCTGACAGCGATACCACAGGTATTTACTCTAAATTATTGTACTGTTTTATATTACAACAGCATAATGATTATACCCATGGTCCGTGTTGCTGACTGACAGTGATTTTTATTGACCTCCCTGAATGCATCTTTAAAATAACCTCGCTTAATCTGTTCTCAAATTATTATATTAATGCGGAATTTCATTTTATCAGGTGAAGCCGCCCACAAAACCCAACAAACTCTCACATTTTACGAGTTGGATCTTGGCTTGAACCACGTCGTCCGCAAGTACTCCGAACCTCTCGAGGAGCACGCTAACTTCCTCGTTACCGTTCCCGGTGGCAATGATGGCCCATCAGGCGTCCTCGTCTGCTCGGAGAATTATCTCACGTACAAGAATCTCGGAGATCAACACGATATCCGCTGCCCGATTCCTCGAAGGAGAAATGATCTGGATGACCCCGAAAGAGGAATGATATTTGTATGCTCCGCTACCCACAAGACTAAATCTATGTTTTTCTTTTTGGCGCAAACTGAACAGGTAATGAAGATTCTTAACTGTTTATGCACCATAATGATTATACAGTGATCTTCATGACCTTACTGAATGGTGTTGATATCTCTTTAATCAATTTCCCTTATTTAAATGTTAATTTAAAAAAAAATTTTTTTTTTAGGGTGATATTTTCAAAGTCACCATTGAAACTGATGAAGATGTTGTTACCGAAATAAAATTGAAATACTTTGATACTGTACCCGTAGCCTCAGCCATGTGTGTTCTGAAGACTGGTTTCTTATATGTGGCATCTGAATTTGGTAACCAGTAAGTAAATTTCTTACATTTTTAATTTTACCATATTTTAATGAAATAATGGGGTTTTATTTCCAACAGCTATTTATATAAAATAAAATAATTTGATTGTTTTCTTTGTAAATGAATGCATTATCTTAAATTGAATTAAATTAATCAACTTGAATAACTATTTATTTATTCTTAGTTTTTTAAAAATTTTAATCAGTTCTGAATTTTGAATGATTCAGTGTCCTTTTTTTGTGTGGCACGTGAGAACATCATATGATTATTAAATGGTCATTTGATGCAAGTACATTTGTACAAGTGCCATATAAACTTTTCTCTGAACCAAGGTAAATCTTAATTCAATGAGATTAATACACACTGATGTGAGAAATACATTGAAAATTATTATGCCTTTATTTTAAAACAATTTTTAGAATATGGACTCTCCTAACGGTTTCTCTTTTTATTTTTAGTTATCTGTACCAAATTGCCCACCTTGGTGATGAAGATGACGAACCTGAATTTAGTTCTGCCATGCCACTGGAAGAAGGTGATACTTTCTTCTTTGCACCACGTCCTCTAAGGAATTTGGTCCTTGTTGACGAAATGGATTCGCTTTCTCCCATATTAGGTAAATATTTAAAAAAAAAAGTAATATAGAAATACTTGTTTTCTCTGAAAAACAGCTTAATGATTAAACTTTGGTCCGTGTTGCTGACTGACAGTGATTATTTTGACCTCAATGAATGGAATGTTAGCAAATAAAATTTAATTGAATTTCATGTATTCTATATTGTATTGACGGTCTAAACAAATTTCAGCATGTCAAGTAGCGGACTTGTACGGCGAGGATACTCCTCAGGTGTACTTGACCTGTGGTCGCGGAGCGCGTTCCTCCCTACGCATCCTTCGCCATGGTCTGGAGGTGACGGAGATGGCCGTCTCGGAACTCCCTGGCAACCCCAATGCTGTGTGGACTGTCAAGCGGAACAAAGATGGTCAGTATTACCTAACAACCTTTTGTGTTTGGTTTTTTCTCTATAAAAGCCAGTATATCCACTTAGTTTTACATTAATGGAAAAAGAGTATCAGGGTTTGTAAAACAGAGGTGTTTTAGATTGGCAACCATTTGTTGTATGTTTTGATAACTTGCTTGTTGTTTTATACAAATAGTATTTATAATTAATTTATTGGAGGATTTACAAATGTATTACTTTACATACAATAATTTCTTCCTTATTTTTCTCTATGTTGGATTATGTAAAACAATTAAAAATTAAAATGATCTAAATTTATTGTAACAAAAAAATCATTAAAAGGGAATATCGAAGTCTAGGCATTTACATGCATATGACCTGTCATTAGCTGATTTAAGTGACCACCCCATATACTGTAACATTTGCCATTATGCCCGTATTTAAACTTCCTCATTTTTTCCATCTGTCGACTTCGTCGTTTGTGAAGTAAAAGAGCTGAAACCTTTCTTGAGTAGAGGAAATGTATATGATTAAACATGCATAATGGAAAATGTTACACAGTGTGCAATGTGGTCACTTAACCAACCAGCTAGACAGTTTGTAATCCTTGTAAATGCCTGGACTTTCATAGTTCATTCTCAAAAATGTTTTCCCCCTGTTGCAATAAATTTAGATACCCAGGAAGTGAAATCCAGCCTGTCTACAAACATTTCAACATACTTGTATCATTTTTTATCAACATTATCCACTATTTAATAGTTTTTATAATATCTAATGTTAATTTTGAAGTAAAGTCGGAAATTAGTTTTTCTTTTAATTCAATGTAGCGCTAGCTGGTATTTAAATATATAAATGGCATGGATTCAGATTTCTTATGTTATAGGGATGTTAGGTTTCCAAATCAAAATATTAATGAAACCCTGGTCGTTGGATATAAAATCAAACACCAGTGGTTTTTATTTTCAGAATTGGCCGTCACCAATCCTGCTGGCTGAACTGAATAGGTGAGTTCCAACTATCACGGATGACTACTCTGCAAGATTCATGTCTAGTCTGCCTAGTGAGATGGTCCACTAGCTGTATGAATCACAAATCAAAAGATTTGTTCTTAAGTTAGGTGAAGTGACGAATGAATGAAGACTTTAGAGAGACCTGTATGTATGTGCGAGTAGTACTCATAATACTAGTAAGTAATACTCAGCCATGTAGAAATTTTATTTCACTTTATTTGCAATATTCCGCATTTATGTTTCCAGAGGAATATGACGCTTACATCATAGTGTCTTTCGTGAATGCCACTCTTGTCCTGTCTATTGGTGAAACTGTAGAAGAAGTGACCGACAGCGGGTTTCTCGGTACCACTCCCACCTTGAGTTGTCATGCCCTGGGGAACGATGCCCTTGTCCAAGTGTACCCTGATGGGATCCGCCACATTCGAGCCGACAAGAGAGTTAACGAATGGAAAGCTCCCGGCAAGAAGACCATCGTCAAGTGCGCCGTTAATCAAAGGCAGGTGGTCATCGCTCTGACTGGAGGAGAATTAGTCTACTTTGAGATGGATCCTGTAAGTACTCTCAACACTGTGCATATTATTAGGCGAGTTACTAGCCACTGAGTAGTCTCAAAATGACAGCTTGTGTTTCTAACGACTCCCAAATTGATTTTCCTCTAAATTATTGATTTTAAGTCTGTGCTTATAATGAGACATTCTGTATGAAGAAACAAAACATCTATGTTTTTATGTATCGTCGATGGCAATCCATCACTGCAGAGATTAAAACTTTTTTTCTGTTCAGTAAAATTATGTTTTTTTTTATTACATATAGGTCAATCTGACTTTTGGTTTCTACTAGCAATGTTTGAATATATTTACCCCCAAATAGCATGACTGGATGACTTTGGCTGTGATATTGCATATGCGGTGATGGTTATACTTAATATTTTTTGTGTAAAGTTTTAATACATGATTAATGATGTTTGCAGACCGGCCAATTGAATGAATACACGGAACGTAAGAAGCTCACATCCGAAGTATCGTGTATGGCACTTGGCTCAGTTAATCCCGGAGAACAGAGGGCTTGGTTCTTGGCCGTCGGGCTAAATGACAACACTGTTAGGATTATATCACTCGATCCATCGGTAAGCATCCCCCATCCTTCGCATGCCCTATAATAATTATTGTGAATTCTTGTTATGATGAGAAAAGGACACCACTGAAAAAAATTGATTACAAACCCAATCAAAGCGTTATTCAAATATATCTGATGCAAATTTACAAAATAGTGCTGAAATGTTAAATATGCATGTTTATTTTACAAATCTCACCCTGTGTTTGTCATACTTGCAGGATTGTTTATCTCCTCGCTCTATGCAAGCACTCCCCGCGGGCGCAGAGTCCCTGTGTATAGTAGAACAACCCCTGGAATCTGGATCCAAACCAGCCCTACATCTCAACATTGGACTCTCTAATGGTGTCCTTCTACGTACTACTCTGGATCCAATCTCGGGAGACTTGGCCGATACCCGTACTAGGTATGTTATCATTGTTTAAAACTGGCGAATTTGTATTGTTATTTGTATTGTATAGATGCTTTATTCAACTTTTTGTTTAGGTATCTTGGATCTAGACCAGTAAAACTCTTTCGTATCACGATGCAAGGAAACGAGGCTGTCTTGGCAATGTCTTCTCGAACATGGTTGAGCTACTATCATCAGAATCGTTTCCACCTCACTCCACTGTCCTATGAATGCCTGGAATATGCTTCGGGATTCAGTTCTGGTAAGTCGTGATTTAATCATTATAACTTTGGCGAGCCTAGAGTCACTAATTTGTCAAATAAAGGTATTATTGGTGCTAAAGGTACTCGTAGAGTAAACGTCCCTAACTTACGCTGATTTAGGCTTATCTTATCCCAGATACCAGAAAGGGAGACATTTTTTTTTGTCAAATATTTTGTTTCTTCCTATTTCCTCAGTTTTGTGTAGACAATGCAATATTTTTATTTAATTTTCAGAACAATGTATGGAGGGCATTGTCGCAATATCTACTAACACTTTAAGGATTTTGGCTCTGGAGAAGCTGGGTGCGGTATTCAATCAAATCTCAATTCCACTGGATTATACTCCAAGGAGATTTGTGATAAATCCTGAAAACAATCATATTATTGTCGGAGAAACTGAACACAATGCATACACCGAGGAAACAAAAAAACAACGGAGGTATGCTTACTCTCACAAGTGGTCAACCACAAATATATATGTTTTTAGTTCTGTATATGTGAAATTCAAAAGTTTTTTCTCGGACCTTAGAATTTTGGTAATGACTATTATAAATATGTTTAAAATGATGACAACCTTCACACGAAAATTGATTGTCCAATGATGATACCCCTGCAGTTCTGACTTACATTTGCTCATTAGTAACATAAAACAATGGTAATAAATGTGATATAAATCCAGTTTTTGTTTTTAGACTACAAATGGCGCAAGAGATGAGAGAAGCAGCGGGTACTAGTCCAGAAGAGATTCAATTAGCGAATGAAATGGCTGATGCATTTGTCCAAGATGTCCTCCCCGAGAATGTGTTTTCTTCACCAAAAGCTGGAGCGGGTATGTTGATACTTGCATATTAGGGTCGAGCCTAGAGTCACTGATACATCAAACAATGGTAGTAATGGTGCTAAAGGATCTCGTAGATTGAAAGTCTTTACCAGCAAGTCTGCATGAGCAATCTTATGAAGACAATTGTAATAGTCAACAAATTTAACCAAAATGTTTTTTTATTTTAATATGTATAAATTGTGGGTTTATTTCATGATTTTAGTTTATTTTATTTCATGTTTATTTTTTATTAATTTCTTTTTTTTTTATACAGGTATGTGGGCGTCTCAAGTTCGCATTGTGGATGTGGGAGCGGGAAACACCTTGCAGAAGATACCTATGCTCCAGAACCACGGAGTGTCCTCCCTGTGCCTGGTACGCTGGGGTCCGCGGGGAGAGTTACCCTCCTCGCACATCGTGGTGGGTGGACATATAGACATGCACCTCTCGCCCAAAGCTTGCGGACAAGGTTTTCTGGATGTTTATAAGGTGAGCACAGTCTGGAGTTTTTATAAAACATTCTGAAACAAACTGTATTAAGAAAAAAAAAACAGTATAAAGCATGCGACAAAATGGCAGTTAATCGTTTTACGCCAATAAAAAACAAAAATTTTAAGAATTTTTTTTTATTCATTCTCCACTACCACATATTAAAGCATTCATTTTTAACGTAATTCATAAAAACCTAAGAAATATTATTTTATAAATTAATCTCAGAACCTAGTTTTGACCTTTAAAATGATCAATCATCTTAATTCTCGTCTGTTACACAATAAATTATAATAGCAATTCAATAGACCTTTATTCTTTTCTAATAATTGATCTTAAATTCTGTTTTCAGATATCTAGTTCTGGAACTTTAGAACTTCTTCACCGCACATTAGTAGATGGGCCAGTAGGAGCATTATGTGCCTTCGGGAACAGAGTCCTGGCTGGTGTGGGCCGAACACTACGGCTTTATGAAGTGGGACGACGCAAGTTGCTACGCAAGTGTGAGAATCGTCATGTACCAAACATCATCATCAATATACAGGCCATGGGTCAACGAGTCTACGTGTCGGACA
This sequence comes from Micrasema longulum, assembly GCF_059751315.1. Classification (NCBI taxonomy): domain Eukaryota; kingdom Metazoa; phylum Arthropoda; class Insecta; order Trichoptera; family Brachycentridae; genus Micrasema; species Micrasema longulum. Next base: position 21,707 of record NW_028278934.1, read on the forward strand.
TACAAGAAAGTGTCTTCTGCGTGAGATATAAGAAGAGGGAAAACCAGCTCATAATTTTTGCAGATGATACTCATCCCAGGTTTGTAATCCTAACTTTTAAAATTTATATTGTAATAACGGCCATTAACCACTATGAACTGAAGCAATTCATTTTCTGTTTTTTGTTACTTGAAACACATCTTATTTTACACTTATTTAATAAACAATGCCTTATTTTCCAGATGGGTTACTAATACTTGTGTTCTGGACTATGACACTGTAGCAACAGCGGACAAATTTGGAAATGTCGCTGTTCTTCGCTTACCACCGGCTGTATCAGATGACGTTGATGAAGACCCTACAGGAAATAAAGCTCTGTGGGATAGAGGTTAGTATTTGTGTAATGCATTCTGAAATTCTCAAAATAATAATTCCGGTTTCGTTAATGATGATCCAACTTTCAACATGCTAGACTAATGATATGTCGTGATTTGAATTGTTTCTGATGATTATACTCCTCCCTTTTTCATTCAAAGTTTTATTCTGTTCTACGCCATTTAAACTAATTAAAAAAATTACAGGTTTATTAAATGGCGCCTCTCAGAAGACTGAAACTAGTAGTGTGTTTCACATCGGAGAAACTGTCACATGGTTACAGAAAGCCACTCTGATCCCCGGTGGATCAGAAGCGTTACTCTACTCTACTCTCAGTGGGGCTCTGGGAGTCCTCCTTCCCTTCACTTCACGAGAGGATCACGACTTCTTCCAACATCTCGAGATGCACATGAGGAGTGAGAACCAGCCCCTGTGTGGGAGAGATCATCTTTCCTTCCGAAGTTACTATTACCCTGTTAAGGTACAAATACTTAATTATAGAGTTACTAAATAAATGTTGAATACTTTCCACAGGGTAGTCAGCAAATGCGTTTCTTCTGATCGCATTAGCGTTAAACTCGTGGTAGATTAATGTCAGATGTATCTCCTTATCTAACTTGTCGTTCTGACGAATTATGATATTAAGGGATCTCTGATACGATTTTCCTGAGAGTTGAAACATCATTTGTATGATGTTACATAGTTTTGGAAAGTTACATTTTTATTTTGAGTAATAAAAAAATTGTTTGACCACTAGCAGCGATCATAATGTGTTTTTTTTATTTTTTCCAGAATGTGATAGATGGAGATTTATGCGAGCAATTCAACTCTTTAGATATTGGGAAGCAGAAGGCTATAGCTGGTGATCTGGAGAGAACTCCAGCAGAAGTTTCCAAGAAATTAGAAGATATAAGAACTAGATACGCTTTCTAATAGACTTAAGACTAATGTATTTGTAAATAATATTGTAGTATTAATGCATCACCTCATTTTGTGCTTCTTATTAATGTCTTTGTCATTTACTTTTCACCTCATTTAAAACACAAAACTTGACATTGTGATATTAATTTTTAGATAAAATAAATGAATATTTTGTAATTTTTGTCTTATTTATAATGCCCAACATACCTGCCAAAATAATAATAATTTGCCTGAAGAACACATTTTCTGTACAGAATATGAATCATTATTGCAAATATGATAATTTTTGGATATAATTTATAATACCATTGTTTTATAGGGAAGGATGAAAAAGAACTGATTTCCTTGTTAGCCTTTAAAAGTTTCCCCTGTTTAAAATATAATTTAGTTATTGACAATCCAATCAAGTAGTTTTCCCAATAAGAACTGGAATTGATAAAAATAATTTTTTAAAAATCAGGTGTGAAATAATTTCTGCCTTACACGCTTTCATAAAGGTTTCCGCTCTTTTGCTTCTCAGAAATCAGTAGATGGGGTAATTCATAATTAAAGATGTATGGATGTCCAAGCATAGATAGTAGTGGATGACACAATGAGAGATTACTATGACCAGCTAATTCAAGGGTCATAAGCCCTGTAAATCCCTAGACTTAATGATCCATTTTAATAATTTATTTTTTGAAAGAATTACTTGCATTACGAAAAATTTGGGACTATTTTCTTTTAGTCATTTATAACGTGTTGGAAAATAGGGGGCAGAGTGGGGTTCGAAACTCTGACCTCACGATCCAGTCTTTTTAACCACAGGACTACAACCTGTTTCTTACACCTATCCTTGATAAACCTCCCTGTGGGGTAATGAATTGAGTGATCGCTTACAGTCGTCTAATATTAAACCATATTGTATTGCCCAACTTCCATGTCTTAAATTTTTGTACCTTGTGTCCGCATATTATAATCGTTTGCCGCCAGTTAGTTTAAAATGACCTAAACTCACCATAATAATATGTTTTTCTTGTTCCTTTAATGACTGATGGAACAAATAGAGAATGCGTACTTTTTTTAGCACTTCATCCATCATCTCTTCCCACAAATATTGTTTTTAGACAAGACTGGATTCCATCCATTAGGGAGTTATCATTATTTGAATTTATTGTAATAGAGCGGGAAAACGCGTTAAGAATGGAATATGGAAGCCTACGTATTTACAAGGCGTATGACCTGTCATTGGCTGGGTTAAGTTATATTTTATAATTATTATTTGGTATTGTACATGTTATCACGGGCGTAGCCTGGTTGTAGTATCGGGGGGGGGGGGGGGGGAGGGGTTCAAGAAAATAAAACTACTGGGAGTGCATGCAATAACCTTTATATTTTATGAAATATGTAAAATAAAAACAGAAAGTTCATTTGATTACATATCATTGGTATACAAGGAAAACCGGTTATCTGCGTTTTTGGCATATTTGAGTTATGAATACCATTAACTTCAATTTTTTATCCTCCAGCTACAGGTATAATCGGTTAAATGATATTACCGCCATTAACTGAGTTTTAGACAATTGTAGAGCGAGTAAAAACATATATGTAACATTTCTTCTCAAATCTTAACAAATAAAATCACTTGATTTTAGGTGATTATTTTTCATTACAATATTTGAGTTTGTCCAAATGTTCGTAGACAAAAGACTGGATTTCACCCCCTCGGGGGTCATTCAGATTAACAAATTACAACAGGGATGGAGAATACCTTAAATAAGGGAATATGGAAGTCAAGGCATTTACAGGGCTTATGACCTGTCATTGGCTGGTTTAAGTGGCCACTTTACACACTGTGTAACATTCACCATTTTGCCTATGTTTGAACATCCATATTTCTTCAATTCTTCCATTTGTTGATTTTAGTGAAGTTAAAGAGCTGAAACCTTTATTGTTATGTTAGATATTCAACTGACTAAGTCCGGTAAATGCCTTGACTTCCATATTCCCTTATTTAAGGTATTCTCCATCCCTGTTGTAATTTGTTAATCTTAATGACCCCCGAGGGAGTGAAATCCAGTCTTTTGTCTACGAGCATTTGGAAAAACTTAAATATTATAATGAAACCAACTGGTCCAAGAAGAAGTTTAAAAATTGAAAAATTGTTTTCAGGCGTTTCCTAGTATGTGAAATAATTGAGTCAGATGAATCTCTTCACAACAATAAAGGTTTCAGCTCTTTAACTTCACTAAAATCAACAAATGGAAGAATTGAGGAAATATGGATGTTCAAACATAGGCAAAATGGTGAATATTACACAGTGTGTAAAGTGGCCACTTAAACCAGCCAATGACAGGTCATAAGCCTTGTAAATGCCTTGACTTCCATATTCCCTTATTTAAGGTATTCTCCATCCCTGTTGTAATTTGTTGATTATTTTTCAGTTGAAGTTAATGTTTTTAATAATGAATTTACAAGGAAAAACGGTTAAGTGTCTTTGTCTGGTTTTCGTTACCAAAACAATACCACATCCAAAGTTTTAATTACAAGTAAACACAACTACTATGTGAGTTTAGCTAGTTTTCATTGAAGTAAAAATATCTGCCTTAATGAAACCTTACTACAGCGAAAAACTATGTTAGAAAAACCTTATTAAAGTTTTGCAAAACAGGCGTCATTCCCGAAGAATTCCATTATTGGTACAAGTGTCTTTCCACTTCCGCTAATGTGATAGATGCTTTATCTGAAGATGAAGACAGTGTTGAATTTGATACAAATTAAATTCAGTTAGACAATGTCGCCGGCTAACTCAACCAGCACAAATTTCTTCACAAGGAAAATCAGCTAAATGCGGATTTTATCTTTCTTATCTTAATTATTTTTTGTCTCAAAATTCTCTTGCTTTTTATTTCATATAAATTCTGTAATGTATAAAAATATGTTTTATGAATAATAAACAATAAGTGTTTTTAAGAAAAAAAAAACTTGATTTTTAATGAACAACCAAACTTTAAAATTCAATTTACGCAAAACTGGCTTTTTGCAGTTAGCCGTTTTTCTTTGTATATCCACGATATGCAGGCGCGAAAATATACGAAGGTTACCGAATACGATCGGATAATCGACGGCGGAGGGTGGTAGATAGGGCGAATCCAAAATACATTATTAGTGTAATAATTAGTAATCATATAAGTTATGCCGCTCGCCTCTCCTTATTTTAATATTATTGATGTTGATACCTTAACTTTTCGGGGGGAGGGTTTGAACCCCCAAAACCTTCCCCTGGCTACGCCCGTGCACGTTATATTGAATATGAATCACTTATTTGACAAACCTCACCATGTTTTGAGATAATTAGTAAAAATTGTTTTTCTTTGTTTATAACAATTAATCCAAAAATGAAATGATACAGAATGGTGTAGAAAAATATTTCTAATTTTATGAGATAAGATTTTTAGCAAGCTTTTCCACAAATTGGTGATGTTGACAGAAATTCGATAGACAAGTATTGTTTATCAAATAAAATTAGGCAAGTGTCGTTTGTCAAATAATTAGTACTTTTGATAAAATTATTGCTTAATAATGGAATTTAAGAACGTTTTTAAATTAAAAATAATGTTTTACCTAATATATATTAATTGTATTTGTAACTAATATGTAAAAGGCACTAAGTGCCGTTTATTTCAAGAAATATTTTTTTTTAAATATCTATCTAGATTTATATATATAAAAGGCAACGTTTGTATGTGTGTCCTAGATAAAGTAATTACTGAACCGATTTATGCGTGTTTTTTTACGTAGTATTTTTATAGCTCTTAAAATCTTTAAACTGCTTAGTAGAAAACAAGTTAAGCTAGGGTTTCCTAGGACAGCGGTGCCCGTATTTTAACGGCCGTAGTGAACGGTGATGCGGTGGACAGCCGTCGTAGTGGTGACTAGAGAGTGGTTTTATTTTTTAACGGTGTTATCAACACCATTTTTATAGGAAACCACTCTCTAGTCACCGTTACGACGGCTGTCAACCGCATTAATGTTTACTACGGCCGTTAAAATACGGGCACCGCTGTCCTAGGAAACCCGAGCTTTAGAGGCGTAAATGTTTTATTCATCATTCACCAGGGCTGCATTCTGCAATATTTTTGATAAAACAGGAAGATGTTTCTAACAAAATTTTGCCTACGTTGCGTTATGTAGAACTATAGAGGGGGTCAACGTTCAAGACGTGCGCGGTAGCAACTCCCCGCTCGCGGGACTCACGCCCGGTGGGCCCTTGCCATAGGTGCTGTTCATGCCGCTTTAATGCGCTTGGTCGATATTATCGAAAAAATATAAAGTTTTATGTGAAATAAATAAATAAATGTTTGGGTTTCTAGTACTCATAAAAAACATTTTTTCTTCTACTTATCAAAAATATTTAGTTTAGTATTTTTTACAAATAAGTATTATAAATTAACAGTATTTAGCGGCTGGAAAACAATAATTAATTTATCACTTAAAACAAGAGACAACAGCAGCGGGAACAAATCACAAGATAATGTAATTAACGAAAATATTTTTTTGGTTAATTTAATTTATAGTAATTTAAGCACTAACTAAAATTGTTGGTTTTTGTTACGTTCCGCCAATAATGCTTCACTTCATAATGAGAACGTTCTGTGTTTTTTTTATTTGTTAATAGACTATGAAACTAAGCCAATTTTTTTTTTTTATCAATTTTTATAAATCGTATTATCAGCGCTACGATTTTTAAAACTTTTATTTTTCTGAAATAACTCCACGTGTGACGTCAGAGGTTTTTATGCTTATTTAAATTCAGTTCTTCTCATTGGTCCATCCATGGCAAGCAAATCGGAAATCTTCCATAGCTCTCATATCATAGGTTGATTCATATGAAGCAGTGACGTCTTTCAAAGTAGTCCGTATTATTTTTTTTTTCGTACATTTTCAGGAGTCTTTGGAGTACAATTTAATGCTCCAATTTTAACCACGCGCTAAAAAACATTTATTGTAATCGGGTTGTGGTCATGTGGCTAGTGTCTTGGACTCACGGACCAAAGATCTGGGGTTCGAATCCCACTCTGCCCCAACTTGGTTCCATTTTCTAATAGTGAGTTAATTACAACTCGTTGAAAATGGCCCTCAAAATTAAATATTTTGGTAAATCATAAAAACGCAAATATTTCTTTTTTTTAAAAAATAAAAAATTGTTTCCAATTTCCCGTAGGGCTGAAGTTCCGCATTGAAATGTGCCCATGTAGAAGGGCATTATAGGTATCATACGAACAAACAAAAAAGTGTTATTTAAATGTAAAATGGTATATATAATGGTAGCTACGAGATAAAATTGACAATCATCGCTTTTGTGAAAAAAGCATTGTTTCATTTAAAAAAAAAAACGTTTAATTTTCTTAATATAGCTCTACCTAAAAAAAATTGGTAAGGGACTATAAAAACGAAATCGCGTATACCCTTCTACTTGGCCACAATTCGACTGATTGTAATAAAAAAATGTAATAATAAAACATTTACTATTTTATCGAGTCCAAGCCGTTTTCATAAATGCTAATTTAATCTGAATTAAGAAGTAATTAAAAACGTAAAATAAACGGTTTGGTAAAATCAAGCTAGATAAGTAAAAAAGTCAAATCGGTAAAAAATATAATATTAGTACAAGTTTATTTGGGTGCAAAATTAATGACAAGTTAAAACGTGCACGATTCTGTTAGGTACACTTAATTTGCCAAATTCAATATTACCATCAGATTCAATGAACTATAATAATATCATTAATAACAGATCCTATGCATAATAATTTATCGTGAACATTTTTATCGAAACTCAACCGATAAGCGTCATAACATTACCGCATTCCGTGCGTCATAAAAGCAGGGCCACATTACACAGCAGAAAGGCTTATTAAGGGAGTAAAAAATATTCTCATGTCTCATAGCATCTTCGAGATTTGCACTGAAATACAAGCTTTGCTGGACAGTATTCAAATTCCTTCATGAAATGGCTCCAAAATACCTATCGGACCTTTGTATTAGGGAAAATACATGTCAAAGAAAATCTACTCTTAGGTCAGCATTTGATTCAGGCAGAGAAAAACTTGTCGAAATCCGGCGCTCCCCAAACACTAAATTCGGAGATCGTGCTTTTGCCATTGCCGGCCCCTCTGCCTGGAACCAATTGCTTTCAAACTTACGAATCATTGACAGTCCCAGTCAGTTCAGATCCCAACTAAAATCTCACTTCTTTGGATTATCATACCCCCAATTTTAAATAAGAAAATATAATATGTCACTTTAGCTTAGTTGGAATGTAAGTTTAAGTATATAATTGTAAAGCGCCCTTCAGGTGATTTTTCACAAAAATGGCGCTATTTAAATCAGCCGAATATTATTATTAATGTACCTATAATTTCATTTTTTATTTTATTAACATATACGGCTGAATTTCCTTTTACAAAACATATAATATACTATATTATAAACATATTTAGTTTAATTATTAAAAAAAAAAACATTACCCAAGATTTAGAAACAAAAGTCAAACCCAAAAATTATACAATACATTCAGCAGAAATTTAAAACAATTTAAAATTTCAATTAAATAATAAAAAAAATTAAAGTATTAATATGGCAAGAAAATCATTAAGTACTGTTACAAATAATAAAAATAATAACAACGTTTAAAAGGTTCGTTCTATAGAAACAATTACAAATATAATGTAAGTTATCTTTACATACTTATAATAAAATAAAATGTGTTTTTGTTTTAAATGGTAGAATTGGCTCTGCACTATTTAGCCATTTTACTGGAATAAAATGTATTATTAAATTTCTATTATTATTGAAGTATTTTATGAAACGCATTTTTCGTCTAGGTTTATTTCTAAAAGTGGTTATTGACATATTATTATAGCGAACCAAAGGCAGCTTGACAGGTTCTTAGTGAAACGTTGCCATAACAGAAAATCTAAAAAGCAGCATTCAGTTTTAGGTGCTAGGGGCCCCAACCTCAGGGGGGACCCTGGTCAAAATAAACTTAGTTTCACCTCTGGACCTGGGTTCACCACGTTGCTAAGTCTGTTTGTATATTTTATAGTGTCAAAGTACTAACGTAAACATGAATATCTGTTTTTTGCTCAGTCACCAAGGTCACTCAGGGGTCCCAGCCTTTTAAAGGCCCTGCATGAACGTAGGCCTCGTTAATAGGTCGGTAATTTGAAATAGCAGATAACTAATTAATCTGCTATGTAATGCTGACACCACGTTACTAGCTTGAGTGGGTAGTGGGTAGATATTGAGTTAAGTAGACCAACTTGTTAGGTAGGTAAGTAGTTTATAATCCCCTTAGAGCGCATTTATGTTTGATTAATTTGAACTGAATTTAACATATTTGTCAGTTCGCTAAATTGAGATTAACTTAAGGGAGGACTTCCCAACCATTGGTTATGAATACCTTGAATTCATTTTAGATAAGTAAATAAAAACGGAACGTTGGCCGTCTCCGAACTCATTTTATATTAGACGTTTGCACAAAAATGCTAGTGAATTATTATAAATCTAATGAGTACGGGTCTTTAATCAATTTATATAAAAATAACCGTTTCAAACTATTAAATTCCGTAAAAAAGAGCATAATAAACAATCGTAAAGTACGTTCGATACAAAATACGAGAGGTGCTCTGTGCTAACTTTACCTTAAATAAGCTGGCTTCAGATTCCCATATAAAACTCAACATTTACAGACAAACATTTTGTGAGTTTACTGTTTGCACCACATGCGAATTGCGCTGTGAAAAAAGCCCCATAAGAACCGTTGGGTTCTTATGGGGCTTTTTTCACGTTGTTGTTGGCTTTTTTCACGTTGTTGTTGTTGTGGTTCGCATGTTGATGAGTAAGCGAGATAAGAAGACAGTGTCGTGTACGTACACATGTATATCTGTTTTTCGCTCAGTCACCAAGGTCACTCAGGGGTCCCAGATTTCTAGGAGCCCTGCATGAACGTAGACCCCGTTAATAGGTCGGTAAATAGCAGATAACTAATTAATCTGCTATGTACTGCTGACACCACGTTACTAGCTTGAGTGGGTAGTGGGTAGATATTGAGTTAAGTAGACCAACTTATTAGGTAGGTAAGTAGTTTATAATCTCCTTATTAATTTGAACTGAATTTAACATATTTGTCAGTTCGCTAAATTGAGATTAATTTAAGGGAGGACTTCTCAACCATAATTAAAAAATACATATGAGAATTTGTTACCCACTAAGTCTAAATGCTTTTCGGTGGGATACACTTTTTTATTATTTTTATGACAGGTTTATATTACATTCATTTTATTTATATTTTACAAATTTATTTATAAACAGGCACTATAAAGTATCTAGAAAATATTTATTCAGTTCTTGTTTTTTCATTTGAAGATCTTTCATGATAATGGTAGTTTGTGGGAGATCATTGAACAATTTTGGAACAACGCAATTTAATGTTGGCTCTCCGAAGTAATTTGTAATTCGGGGAACAAACAGGGAGCCCTTAGTTTTTAATTTATATTTATGTGTTTAAATATTATTTATATGTTTAAATATCCATATTTCCCCAAATCTTCTCTTTTGATCTGTAAATGCCTAGACTTTCATATTCCCTTCTGAAAAATGTTTTCCTTCTCTGTTGCAACAAATTCAAATCAACAAATAAATAAATATTAACCTGTAAACATTTGGACATACGAAAAAAATGTTTAATAAACGAAAGAATTTAAAAGTGAGTACAATTTCTATACAGTCCACATCATTCCTCCTGTTATCAGTGTACAACCTAGAAAGTAATGAGCTAACCAAACAATCGCTTTATTACTTTATTGGAATAAAGATGGAGTTATCCCGGATTTCGTTGGATTTGACGAAATAGTTGGCAACCACTCTCACGTGCAACGCGATGAGAATTTCAGATCACACAGGAAATCAACATAGAGAATTGCTTCCCTGATGTGCGCGATCTCTTTAGACTAAATATATAATTAAATTATTGAGAACGTGTGTTCCTGTTAGGAGAAAACACATTTAAAGCTGATTAGTTCCACCTCTCTAAGGATGCATTGCGTTATGCAGAAATTCGTTATCTAAATTTAATCTTATTTAAAAGAGGTAATTCTTTTTAGCATTGTGTTGACGTTGGCGTTGTTCAGAAATGAGACAAAACAAATTATTTATCAAACAAATAACTGTTTAGACATTTGATTAATAAATATCCTTAAATTATTTATCAAATATATATAGTGTAGATAACAGAAATGGGGGAAAACAAAGCATCTATTGAATAGATTATCTGGGTCCAGTCGGATGAAGAATATATTTGACCAATATATTCGAAATTTAAAAAGAACCAGAACCCTGGACAAGTGGTTAAAATTCCAAAACATATGTTTAGAATAACGCGTATCTTAAAGAAGATGTATATTCCTTGGAATACAGCGTAAGTCAGTATGTGGTTAATATCAGTAGCGTGCCTAGAGTTTACCAGTAAGGCAAGCCCATATATTTATATTTTAATTCAATTGTGTATAGTGGTCAGCTCGTTTGCCTACCATGCAAGAGGTATCGGGTTCAATACCCGACATGGTTGACATGAAATATTTATTTAAAAAAGTGTTTTTACACTAGAATATGTCATAGTCCCTAGACTGGTACCTGAAGCGTAAGACTGATCATCTTACCTTCATGTTACAAAAATAATCAAGATACACTGCGATTAGTGTACCAATGCAGTGCCATATGCACCATTAGGTGCGGAAAGGGAATAATGATAAATTCACTTGTGTTTTCACATGATGTATGCTTTTTTCACCACAGTTGTACAGTCTACAAAGCATCCAAAAGACATATTATGACGAATAACAATATCTTATGGAAATGTGCATAGAATAATCTTTCTGAGTTCGTTTAAATAAACGATTTAAAGAAAACACAATATTATAAAATATAAAAATTATTCCTTAGATATACACCATTAACAATAAGTAATATCAATATAATACAGCTGCGTAGAGTTGAATGATAGTCATCGGAACCCATAGATACATAAATACAATAATGATAAATTAATATTTATATAGGAAATAAAAAAAGGTTCATTGTAGATAGGCAAATAAAAACGGAACGTTGGCCATCTCCGAACTCATTTTATATATGATGTTTGCGCACGAAAATGCTAGTGAATTATTTTAAATCTTAACCAGTACGGGTCTGAAATCAATGTATATAGAAATTACCGTTTCAAATTATCAAATTCCGTAAAAAAGAGCGTAATAAACAATCGTAAAGTACGTTCGATACAAAATACGAGAGGCGCTCTCTGCTAACTTTACCCTAAATAAGCTGGCTTCAGATTCCCATATAAAACTCAACATCTACAGACAAGCATTTTGTGAGTTTACTGTTTGCATCACATGCGAATTGCGCCGTGAAAAAAGCCCCATAAGAACCCAACATGAGTGAGCGAGATAAGAAGATATAGTGTCATTCGCGCACATGGATTTCATTCGGTTTGGATTTGCAGGGATGCAAACAGTACGAACTTCAAACAGGTCTCTAATTAACAATATTTTGAGTTTGTCCAAATTTTTGTAGACAAGGACTGGATTCAACTCCCTGGGGAGCAGCTCATACTAACATATTACAAAAGAGATGAAGAACATTTAAGAAAAGGCAATATAGAAGTCTAGGCATCTACAGGGCTTATGACCTGTCAATGGCTGGTTTAAGTGGCCACTTTACACACTGTGTAACATTCACCATTCTGCTTACATTTGAACATCTATATTCCTTCAATTCTTTCATCTGTTGATGTTTGTGAAGTTAAAGAGCTGAAACCTTTATTTATGCGGGTGAGATTCATCTAATTGAATTATTTCACCTACATACTAGGCAACGCCTGAAAATGTTATTTTTTCAATTTCTATACTTCTTCATGGACCAGGTAAATTAACTTCTTTAATTAAATTAAACTTTAATGTTACACAGTGTGTAAAGTGGCCACTTAAACCAGCCATTGACAGGTCATAAGCCCTGTAGATGCCTAGACTTCTATATTGCCTTTTCTTAAATGTTCTTCATCTCTTTTGTAATATGTTAGGTCTCTAATTCTTATGCGGCGCAAAATTTAAACAACGAAATGAATTATTTTTTAGCGTTTGGTCCAGATTTGGTAATTTTGAAATAAAATTAATAGGCAAGCCCGGCATATGGGCTTCTATGGAAATACCGCCACTGGTTAATAGTTCAGCAGTTTGGATAAAAACTCAAAAATCATGTATACCTTAAAAACTAAATATATGGTAAACAAAAAACTGCTAAAGTTTCATACAAAATTATTGATTTATGAAGTTTCTAACGTCTCCTGTAAGGTTTCAGCATTTAAATATTTTAAAAAAGAAATTGTTTAGTGACTTACGTTGTAAATTAAGGCGATGCCATGCTGAGGATTACAAATATTTTCTTTCTCGAATGATTGTTTTCTGTCGTTTGCGACAAGTCGCATCTGAGCATTAATAATGGCACAACTCGAAAAAATGTGATTTTTGTCTAGAATTCTGTTCCTGAATATCAATGCATTTTCTATCTGTATAATTAAGGGCATGATTCTTAACACTCTCTAGTAAAAGTGAGTTTTTTTATTGCGCCACTATTTTAATACCCGAGGTCCGATGTGCACCTTTATACCAATACCGTACAAGCGATTTGAACATTAGGTAAAGATACAAATTTATAGACAATTTCAAACACATGTCTTTCTACCCTACAATATTCCCGCAATGTAATTTCTCTGTTGTAACAGATCTCCGGTATCTGAATGTAAGATATACCCCCACTACGTAGGAATCCATACACTTAAGTCTACAATCAGGTCTCCATCAAAGCACGGATTTCCGTTCCCCTTAGCCATAAATCACCAACCCTTTGCCAGGCAACATGTGCGATTTCTATGCATACAAACCCATCGGTCATGGTTCCACGAGCCACGTGCAAACATCTGCTCGCTTGCAGCCAATATATTTGATTTTTAGAATAGCAAACGAATTTTGAGTGCCGGCGGACAAGGAATACGGGAGTTTTGTGTGTGAAACAGAACCAGAACTCTAAATGAGTGTTTTTGATTTAATAACTACACACAAACAAACGAACAAACAGAGGGGGTAGGCAGAGAGGGTAGAATCCCAAATCACTCTGTCTTTGGATGCACACCTCGCTTCCTCTACATTCCATACACTTCTCATGAACGCACGCCAATTATTCCGACTTTTGCCATGTATATCTTCAATTTTTTTATGAATTAGGGCATACCATGTCTTTCTCGGTCTTCTTCGTTTTCTGCATCCATTAACATTGGCATCGTAAATCTTTGTAGCCGTTAACTTGCTTTCCATTCGCTCTAAATATCCAAACCAACGCAGAACTCTATCCTTGATTTTGTCGATAATACTTCTCTCAGCCTTAAATAATGTACGGATTTCGACATTTGTGTACTTGTCGTACATAGTTTTACCACACATTCTCCCGAGAGGTCGCATTTCGTCAGCGTTTAGCCTACTATAATTTAAGGTTATTAAAATTGGACTTGACAATACTAATCAATTATTACTTTCATCTTGGAAGTAAGCATAAGAGTATATATATTTGGTGTAGGATTCTAATACACGGAACTAAATAATAGCATGTCTTGCAGCTACAGAGCATATGGACGATAAGTCATTTAGCCCCCATTTACATTATGTTTAAATTTGACAATAAAGTCTTGCGTTTGAATGATATTAATGCCACTTGTGAAAACCTGTAATTGGCTTATTTGTAATTTGTTTTGTTTTATATTTTAGTTAAATATAAATTATAAAAAGTCTTGCAGCTACTGAGCGTATGGACTGTTGAAAGTCTAGACCCCACTTACAAAATGTAAGTATTTTATGGTTCATAGCATTAACATATTGAAACAAGATTACAAATCGTCTTGCAGCTACAAAACGCATGGACGAGTGGAATTCTACCAACTTAAAATTAAATAAACATTGAGCAGAGTAGATAATTTGTCAAGTGTTCATGCTAATAAGTAAACAAAAAAATAAATAATTAAAGCACGGTTTGTACATTATGTTTAACAAAATAGGTATAAATTGCCTTTAACATATACATAGAACGTAAAATATTTTTTAAAAATATGTGCAAATACATATGATAATGAAAAAGATACAATTGCATAACTTTAACAATAGTAACAAGTAATTAAGCATAAGTAACTAAAAATATAGTAATAAACAAAGTAAAAAAAGGAAAAATTATATTACGAGAATAAAACATAAATCTGACTCGTTTTATAACTATCAAGTACAGAACCAAAATGATTCCTACGTGAAGTAATATTAGGTCTATTAGAATTCCTTTATGGAAAAGTTTGAAAAGATTACATAATCGCACCATCATCAGTATTATTTACAACTCTATAAAGTTTGAGGTCATCATTTTATTTTCAACGAGTAGTAAATAATTCATTATTAGAAAATGTGAATCAAGTTGGGGTACAGTAGGATTCGAATCTCGTACCTTTGATCTGATTTGATTTGAGTCCGTGACACCAGCCATTTGGCACTGAAAATGAATATGAAAAAAAGGCTGAGAGTTTATTGTAAATATCCGCAATTTGTAAATAAATATTTGACTCGAAGGATTTGTTTAGTATGTAGTTTTTCACTGCAATATTTGCCCAAAAAGGAAGACTGATCACCATATATCCATGTAACAGATGAATAAGATCCCCCGTATTTGGTGTACTTATGTAGTGCCATATGTATGTTCAATCCGGAGAGAATAAGGAAATGATGATGATAAATATGGCTCGAATACAGGATGTACTATTCTGATGTCTTAAAATGATGCTCAAAATGTTAAATCTCACAAGAACAAATAAATTTAAGAAAACTTTTTAACAAAGAGCGATTGTTCGATGTTCTTGAAAACTTTCCAGATAAACCCTATTATGTCAAGATATACAAAGATAGACTTATTATTTGTGGAAGCAATTTCTTAGAATTATTATTGCTTTTGATAATAATCTAAGAAAATTGTAAATCCGCGGTTATTTTCTGGAGATCCGTATTGAAAAAAATACTATGTGAATAGACAATGTTTGAGTTTGCCCAAATCCAATCCATATTACAGTACGGAATAATCGGATGGGGTGGTGCTTTTATAATATTTTACCAGTTAAAAAAATACAAAAATTAATTACAAAAGTTATTTTGAAAAAACCGTCTACTTTTCCCACTGTTCTATTTAAAAAAATTAAGGTAAAAATTGCCATATAAAAAGAATTGTTTGCTTCAAATACATAAAGATAAAATAAATAGTAGTATTTCTAGGTCTCAAAACGTAAGTACGCGACCTAGAACAGGTGGTAATATCTTAATTCCTAAATTAAAAACAACTACTGCACAACATGTACCATTTTTAATACAATTTACAAGTTTTAAGCAAATATATTATTTTCATACTTACGCACCCATACAAACGCACCCTCTCCCTCTTTCATTCCCACACGCACATGTATCCTCTCCCTCATTCATTCACGCATACACACATTCACATACACATGAATACAAACGTCACACAAATACAATTACTAAACTTCTTTTCTTATATATTATGTGTCATTATATTTACAGTGGATTTTTTTAATTGGCTTTAGTATTTTTAAGATTTTTCTAATTATTTTGTTTATGTAATAGCTGTAAAAATCCCAAATAAAATGAAATAAAATAAAATAAAATAAAACATCATTATACTTACAGAGGAATATTTTTCTTTGATGAAATGAACAAAGATAATAAAAAGTACAGTCAGGAATACAATATATTTAAGAAAGAAGTAAAAAATTACATCTATAATTCTTCTTTATGTAACACCGATTGAAAACATCGTATATATCTTATATATATTCTAAAAATATTATTGATTAAAATAAAATAATCTATTGTAAGACGTCACTCCCAAATTATGTACACAAGAACTGTTTATTTCTTTTACGTAATGGGAAACGTTAATGTAAATATATGTATTTGATTAATGTAAAAAATTGCATTTAGTTGTAATATTGTATTTTAATTTGTTATTAATAAATAAAATAAAAAAATCTGAACAAGGACTGGATTTCACCCCCTAGGGAGAAATAATAGCTTTCCCTTTCTTCTTTCCTTCTTATCCCTTCTTCTATCTTCATAGTATAATGTAAATTTTAAATTTATTTTTGTTTTAAATTTTGTATAAAATTATTAGATTCTGTATTTGTTTACCTAGAATGTGTATGCCCATTTACGATTTCTTTTTATTTTTTCAAACTTAATGGTTTGGGCAGGTAGGAGAAGATTGTCTGAAAGCAATATGGCCGCCTTTATATGTACATATTTAATATTTTTTATAAAATTTATATTAGAACAGAGATGCAGAATATTTTAAGGGAATTGGGTTGTGGTCCCGTGGATAGATAGTGTCGTGGACTCGCGGATCATAACTTGATTTCCATTTCCCAATATTTAGTTATTTACAACTCGTTGAAAATGGCCCCCAAAAATCCAAATGATTAGGTAAATTGGTTGGAAGAAATTGCCATTTGGCAATAAGCCCGCCAATGTACAAATAACATTATGTACAAAAAGTTAAATAAATAAATAAATTCTCAAAATAGTTTTGTTATCAAAGGAATAAAAAACTACAATAATCTCCTCGATGATTCAAAAACTATTAAAACTAATATATCAGTAAATAATATTTTTAAGGTTAAGAGCTGAAACCTTTATTGATGTGGGTTGAATTCATCTGAGTGAATTATGTTATCTACACACTAGGCAACGCCTAAAAATATTTTTCCATTTTTATACTTCTTCTTGAACCAGTTGATTTAATCAACAATATTTTAAGTTTATCTAAATTTTCCTAAGATTTGTAAAATTTCCTGTAAAATAAAATCTAGTAAGGATTGGTCCGCATCGTAGTGTGCTTATTAGTTCGTTTTCCTACCATGTTTGAGGTCCCGAGTTCGATTTCCAGCAAGATCAACGTGAAATAATAATTTATTGAAATCGTTGATTTTACCAGGCGTCCAAACTGATCATGTTGCTTTCATGTAAATTACAAACAATCACCGATGCGCTGCGATTAGAGTGTCAATGCGGTGGCCTATGCACCATCAGTAAATTGAGGAATTATAGTGTGCGTAGAACCTATTTCTAGGGCAGTTTTCCGTAATTTTACGAGAAAAGCTTCCGGTCTGACAAAAAATTAGTTTAGCCAAAACCATTAATTTAACGTCGTCGGCGTCGTTGAAACAATTCAACATTTGTACCTCCGTTTGTAGCGACTGTGAATCTGGATTACGTAGAAATATGTCACTGTTTTGCTTACTTCCTGTTATCACGTGATAAAATCTGCATTTCCCTTTACGTCCTTTTCTTGTGTTCAAGAATCCTCCCACAAATATAGGCCATAAATCAAACTTAAGCCCCTAGCAAAATACCAGGCAACGAATAACTTCGGTTCTTATGAAGCAACTTGTTTATCGAGGCTGGAAATCTGAATAGCAATAAAATACGGCTTAACGTTACATCAATGCGTGTTTACTTCTATTTTGTATTGTATTTCATAGTTACACATATTACTTGAATTTGAATAGAAATATGTATGTAAGTATCGTTAAAAGTCACGTTTTAGTGAATTTATGTGTCAATTTCGATCACGAAAACATAAAGATGTTTTCGTAAAAACTTTCTACAGACGAAATACTTTTATATACTTTTTAGAATATTTATTTGTATTAACCAACATTTTCATACCAAAATAATTAATTTTTTTGCTTTTTTTAACCTAAAATTTACCCAGTTTTGCTTACAACAATTTCTAGATTTGATTATATTGGTAATAATTTGTCTTCCTTCACGTTTTCATGAAACAAAATGTAAATATAACTGGTTCAACGCTGCTGGGAATTGAAGTTAGGGGCGCACTGGAGCGGACGCTAAAGTGTCATACATTTTAATAAGTATATTATTTTACATTACTTGTTTAGTTCCATAATAATTATCCATAAATACGGTTTAATTATTTGTACTGGTCATAAGGCTGGTCGAGTATTGAACTATTTGCCTGATCAAGCCGGAATAAAATTATTATTATTATTATTATATCTGTCTTTGTATTTTTCCATATTGATTCATTATTTTTTAAAGTTTCAATAAATTAAAAATTTAAGTTTCCAATTTGTATTTCTTTTCTCTATTTCATAATATTTCTTTTGTATATCCGCTCAAGTTGAAAGGTACTGCATAATGAACCATTTCAATGTTTTTATGTTTTCTATGTTGTATTATATGAAAAAATAATGCTTATGTGGCGAACAAATGCACTCGCAAACAACGCGATTGTTTTTTTTTTTCTTTATTAGGACCTTCTACCAAAACATGATAACATCGGCCAAAAACAAGTTACAACAGTTTACAATAAACAAAAGAACAACACAAACAGAAAGGAATAACTATATAGATACAAACGATACAATATGAGTACAAGAATAACATCAAAATATTAATTGTAATAACAAACATATAACTAAACTAACAAAATTTCAACATAAGTTGAAATGGGCACTAACAAAAAAACCCACCAAAACCTGATAGCGCCTATTTAACAGAAAAGAGAAACTTACAGTAAAGTATTAAAAGGGAGATAGCACTTAATAACTAGAAAAATTACAAGAAGATAATTAAAATATTAACAAACATAATCTTATATTAATGATAAATTATAACTCATATTATTAATAACTAAAATAATAATAAAAAAAAATGGGTATTTGCTTATTGCTCATTTATTGGATTTAGATCTTTTTGCAGAAAATCCAATTGAGAAAATCACCGTCATTGCAATAAATTTCAGCGTAGAGATTCCCTGAAACTAAAAGTTAAGTTTAAATCATGAAATTCTCTTTTAATTTCATGTAACGCACACGCTGCGTAAGATAAATTGTCTTAAAACCTTATTTGATTCATATAAATTTGTTCCTTAATCACCAAGGAAGGGCCATTACAGCGACGCGTGTACATTATGATAGCGCGTTTATCAAAATCCCCGAGGTGATGTATTTCTCAATCTCATCCTCTCTATTTTCTATTCGGATTTTTCTCCTTTCTTCTGGCAATTTCCCGCCCGCGGCGTCCAGGTGAGAGCGCGCATTGTTTTGGGCAGGAGTGAATTACGAGCCGTAATAAAGTATCCGAAGTAGCGGTGGCCATTCTCGTTAGCGGGTCTAACGACGCGAAAAATCGTCCGAACTCGTGACTTACGCGGGGAACGGGTGGTTGGGTAGGCGGCTCGTAACGAGTAGCAGCTACGGATTGCGGACACTGAAAGGCATAGAATTAAGAATAGTCCAGAAACCGCATACGCACATCAAACAGAAGGCGACTAAACTACTCATAAATGAGTAGGTTTACGTTTTGACCCATTTATTATTTATTTATAAATTTTTGCAAAAAAATAATATACACACTCAATAACAGAGAATCTATATAAAACCAATTAATGTAAAATGAAAACGGAGTGTTCTCTGTTTATGATATTCTCCATCTAACATGGCACAGCCTGTTCTAAGATGGAGATTTTCAATCTTTAGAGCGTAAGTAGTTCTCTACTAATAAAATTAAAACACAAAAAAGAAAAAGTAAAACTACTTAATTATGCCTACTATAAATGCCTAGCTAATCAAATGTAAGAAATTAAAAATCGTTATTATACAAATATAAAGTATATATATGTGCCAAGAATACATGTTACTTAAACATAAATAATATAGTATAATACATAATTAAACAAATTTAAAGCAATGAAATACATAAAAATATAAATAATATGTGTACCAATTAAATAAAGTTAGTTAAGATTAGTTTTGTTAGTTTCATTAGTTTCTTTGTAGACGTCGCTCAGTACGCGACTTCTGATTTGAATTCAACTATGCCGTGTTGTGTCCTTTTAAAGTGTAGAAATACTGCTAGGATCTTAAAGAAACAGGATGCAATCACATTTCATGTGTAATTAGAAAATGAATGTGTATGTAACAAATGCATTACTTAAAAATTGAATTGTTTTTTCATCTGTCAGATTGTCGAAGAAACAAAATGAACATTTTGTTAGTGTTGCCAGGGTAGTATTTTTTTTTACCCTACTTTGCTCATCTAATAAGAGAACTAATGAAAATTGGATCTCAGATTAAACAACTCTATCGTGGACATTTGACCGACATTATATTTAAAACATAAAACAAATATTTTTTAACATGATATAAAAATATCCGTTTTATGTAAAACAAAATTTGTTTTATATTTTAAGTTTACAGTTCATTAATTTAATTACTATTATTAAATGACCCTTTACTTATCTACGCTGTTGTGTCAATCAATATTTCCGGGTGCGCAATAAAATTTTAGAGAAATTAACAGATTGGTTTTTTTAACCTTACATTTGTGTTATAATTATATTTTTTCCCATCGTGCAACATTACGCGGTGGCATCACGGATGCGCGCGGCGAAAGTGAGGCATAGTGGGGGAATTATTGGACACAGTCCGATGTATTTAAATATGATTCTACGCTCCTTCTGGACTATTCTTAATTCTATGGTGAAAGGTTTTATTGCCGCGCCGGGTAATACTGACTAAAATGTTATATGGAATATGGGATCAAACGCGCTAACCCGTGTGGCGACACATATCTTAGTGAGACAGATATGTCAACTGATATACAAGAATTATTTATTCATTATTTTTATTTTTATTTTATCAGGTAATTCAACAAAGACACGCACT
Organism: Micrasema longulum; assembly: GCF_059751315.1. NCBI lineage: Eukaryota > Metazoa > Arthropoda > Insecta > Trichoptera > Brachycentridae > Micrasema > Micrasema longulum. Next base: position 42,863 of record NW_028278934.1, read on the forward strand.
TTAACAATAGACAATTTATAGATATTCGTCGATACTATGTCTTTGGAAAAACGACAGAAGAGAGTGACTTAATAGAAACTTATTATATTTATACTAAATAATTACTTTGACTGCCCTCTGCACGAATGTATCAATCGAATTTCGGGTAATAAGTGACTATCGTTTCTAATTTCACCTGAATCCAAGAAAAATTTCGATCAACCGGTTCAAAAACCGTTTGCATACTTTTTTGAAGGAAGATTGTACACAAAAAGCAGTACCTACACGAAATATAAATACACCGCACAGGCCTGGAGTGCCTGCCTACTAATAACAAAAGTAATTTCGGAAAAAAATCTTGTTCAAAATAAGTTGTACGCATGTACCTTTTATCCCTTTATGAAATGGAGATGGAGCATATCGTCATGATCGGACGCATGTAATTTTCTTTTACTTTATTTGACAGCGGCTTAATTTTTTTTTTGACGCCATATTGATAACTTCATGTACAAATGTATGTCATTTGATACTGGCGTTAGTTTAATTTTTTTTTAAACCTGAAGTACTCCTATGAAGCCTTTATATAACGTTTTCAAGGTCAAATAAAAAAAACAGTGTCGCATTTTTCGTTCATCCGCTGTTGTTTTAGGATCATGACGATGGTGTCCACAAAGAGTCTCTAGGCATCTCTGTCGACTGCCTGCTTCTATGCGTCCTTCCAAGTAAGGTTCGCGACCCGTAGCTCTGACATAAACTGCGGACATAAGCGGGCATCCAGGACGTCGAGAACCTGATGCATTGTAAAGTAGGTAAGCTTGATGGCAGTTGTCATCGGAGTTTCCTGCGTCTGTTATCTTATTACGTCATTCCTTACAAAGTCAAGCTACTGTACACCAAAGATTCTTCTAAGATGTCTATTCTCAAAACTCAGTATTTTGGGCCCTCTATGAGGTGCATCTGTAGAGGAGATAGATGTTATGTTATGCAGATGTTATATAGGCGCCATTCGGTGCTCACTGAGTTAATATCCAATATCCAGGATGCCGTCATACTGTTAAATGTGGCACCTGCTATTTCTAGTCGCACTCCCCGTTCTTTTCGAAAGGTGCCATTTTCTGTAACATATTTTTTTCATTTTTTTTATTTCATTTCATAATATGCTATCGGGTATTTGAAACTATCGACCCTCTCGATGCCTTGGTTTTTGACAGTCAGGAGATTTTGAGCATCAGGACACGAAGTGTTGCACAGTACGTGGGTTTTTTCAAAGTTGATTTTTAAGTCCATGTATGCGGTTTGCCTATTTAGCCTACCCCCGACTGAATCATCAACTATAACCGCATCATCGGTATACTCTAGGTCGCAGTGTTTGGAAGGACGAGATGGATATTCTTCGATCTAGTGGGATTGACTTCCTCAAGATTAAATCCATAAGGATTAAAAAATTAAAAATGACGTGGACAGTACACATTGAAAATTTGTGAAGCATCGTAAATGACAGAATTTATGAAGGACTGGTCTGTTCTTTCTGTGAAAATCACCTCAAGAGCGCTGTACAGCAAATATCCTAACACGTCTTGCAACTGCAGAGGATAAATATACCTTCGTTGAATTACCTTACAAATTTAAATAAAAATAATAAAGATATGTAAAACGCATTGTGCATTTAAAAAAAAAACTTAACTGAAGTGACTGAAATAACATCAATTTTTTTCTGGTATAAAGAAAAAAAAAGTTTTCTTCACTTGAAATTGACCAATTAGCGCTTTACTCTACAGGCATCTTAAAAAGAAAATTGTTGTTTTTTGACGACCAAAACTTTTTACGCGTCTTTTCATAGTTCTTTTTCTTTGCGTGACATTCAGTTCGGCGTAAATGTGACGCTATTCACAATAATAAGTTTCTTAACACCTGTCTCAGCCCCGCGTCGCAATAAATCACAAAGTTAAATGCCGCTTTGCCAGGAGTACATAAGTAAACAGCAGAGCCTCGCAGAACTTAGGACTTAACACACAGGGCGGCCGGCCTGGTAGCCTCCCTCGCCTCCCCCCCAACAAACATGCAAATGAGAGTTCCATACTACGGAGCAGAGCGTCTTACATCCTCGCTGCTTCTGCGGCCCTGGTACTCTGTCTCTTTACACAGAGAGAGCGGAGCATTGATTTTGTTATGAGCTACGCAAACAAGCGTGAACAGAAATTCTAGTCAAAGCTCTATGTTCTTATCATCAAATTACAACAGAGATGGAAAAAAATCGAGAGAAATACATATGAATGTCTAGGCATTTACAGGACTTATGATCTGTCGTTGTCTTTAAGTGACTATTTTTCACACTGTGAAACAGTTACCATTCTACCAATTTTTGATCATCTATATTCCTTGAATTTTTTCATCTGTTGATGTTTGTGAAGTTAAACAGCTGAAACCTTTATTTATGCGGGTGAGATTCATCTAATTGAATTATTTCACCTACATACTAGGCAACGCCTGAAAATTTATTTTTATTTTTAAATTTCTCTACTTCTTTATGGACCAGGTGGATTTATCAACAATATTTTGGGTTTGTGCAAATTTTTGAGAACAAGGACTGGATTCAACTCCCTGGAGAGCTGTTTTCATTAACATATTACACTAGAGATGAAGGTTTCAGCTGTTTAACTTCACAAACTTCAACAAATGAAAGAATTGAAGGAATATAGATGTTCAAATATTGGCAGAATGGTGAATGTTACACAGTGTGTAAACCGCCACATAAACCAGCCAATGACAGATCATAAGCCCCGTAGATGCCTAAACTTCTATATTACCTTCTATGAAATGTTCTTTATCTCTGTTGTAATATGTTAATAACAAATTGTAATTATTTTACCAATTTCGTATGTTTTGTTTAATGTTTGTGACCCATAATAAATAAAATAAAATAAAAATAAAATACTAAAAACCAGTTAACTCCCATGCTTCATCAATAAAAGTTTTTATACCTGCGTTAATGGTTCACAATTTTTTTCTCGTTTCTCGCAAAAGAGTTAGGAGTGTTTCCTAGTCACCTCAACACTCTAGTCACCGTTACGACGGCTGTCCACCGCATCACCGTTCACTGCGGCCGTTAAGATACGGGCACCGCTGTCCTAGGAAACCCTAGCTTTAGGGGGTGAAATTCAGTCTTTTGTCTAAAAACATTTGGACGAAACTTAAGATTTCGCTTTTGATTAATAATGTTTTCTATTTCCTTCTATATTTATTTAGGAGCGTGCCCAAATAAAGAACCTTTCATTGCGTCGGTCGTATTAAAAGTAAGTACCTATTAATGTCAAGGTTCTTCAACCCTTTATATTTTTATGACCCACTTTTGAGATTCATCAAGTTTGTGGCTTTTTCTTTTTGCAATTATTTTCTCTTTGTTTTCAAAATCACAACCATACGCAATAGTTAAAAAGATTTAAAGTGTGTATTATTATGCAATTATTTTTGGTTTAATTTATTCAAAGCATATTCTGAAAATATTTAGATAAAGATGAATTATAAATATTTTTCAAACACCATATAATTGAAGAATACAATAATGTGTGTGAAATAGAACGAGAATTCTGAATAGTATTTTCGACTGGATGGTTACACTGTCTCTGTGCAGGTAGGTTCGCCTTGTGGTGTAATGCTCGATGTGCCAGGTTCGATTCAATGGTTTGGTGTATGTGTCGCCGCCAAATAGTTAAATCAGCCGCTCAATCGGGTGGCTAGGCTGGTCATTAATTGGCGGTATTGAGTTAAATGACTATACCGTTAGTTAAATGAATTAATATAGTTCAACGTGTTGGCTAGTTGAAAGCTAGTACATTATTAACGGCCAAACCAAAAGCCGCCGGGTTTGGTTATGTATAATAAGAAAAAAAATACTTTACTTATTTTTTGTTACTAAACTCAACCCAAACTGTCCTAACTAACGTGTTTGGGGCCTGAGGTTTTTGATTGCGAGTCAGTGGACATCTTTTGCTAAGGACTTCCCTGAGCACGGAATATGTGTCTCCTTTATTGCTTTCGCTTGATGAGGTAAAATTCTTCAATAATTACAGTTTGAATAGGTATGAGTGGTGGCAAAAGGTGGTTTGCAACCAGTAGTCTTTGGGTAAGTCTGCTGCTTTTGGGTGCGCTGCCGGTGACTGGCCTTGACTGTCACCTGGGGGCATTCTGGTGCTCCAGAGTGTAGTAACTAACGTTTTCTATCACTGTCGACACAAAGGGGTTTGAAATGGGTGGAGGATTTATTTATTTATTTTATTAATACTTCCCCTTGTCCCTATCTTGTAGACGATGAGGAGGGGTTTTAGAGCGATAGTGAAAGGGACATTGAAAGTTGGAAATGTAAATATATTTGTTTCTCGCTTTTCCTTACTGAATTTGGTTAGTAAAAGATGAAATGTAATTAATTTGTAATGAAAAATAAAAATTGCTTGCTTGTATGAGTGAATCCGAAGAAAGATATTTAGTATTTTAAACTGATTCGGGTATGTGGTGGATGCTTTCAATGTCCTAAAAAACCTCACAAAAAAAAACATTTTTATTCTTGTATTCAATTTAAAGATGCTAAGCGACGTTCACCCCTTTTGTTAAACGTTCATTTCATCATTTTAGCTAAGCGTCCGTTAACTATTTAATTGAATGCCGGAATTTAATTAATAGCCTAGCCGCGCAATTGAGGGGCTAATTTAACTATTTAGCTGCAAAATTTGTACCTCTGCAGTTTCCTTATGCACTATCAGATGCAAATAATATAAATTATCAATAAAAGTAATAAAAGTTTACTTTTAGCTATAGCTAGGATAACTTTTAGGATATAGCTAGTTTACAACCGCGTATTTATGATTATTTTTTTGCGCCATTAAAATAAAAGTTTGTGTTGCACGGGTTCAAAATTAGTTATGTTACTCCGGTAATCTACACGATCGAATACAACCAAATAAATAAAAAAATACTATGCTCATACCAAATACCACTTTTCTAATAAACTTTTTTGCAATATTCTCTTGAGAAGTTTGTGGTATATAATATTTGCAGCAAGTAATAAATATTTTAATATTCAACACTTTACGTCAAAACAAAATTTAAATTATTCTTCTCTTATATAATGGCAATACTCTAAATGGGTGCAAATCCTGGCACCTTACCAAAACTAAAACACCAATCTTCTCCGTTTTGAGAGTAAGTGCTTGAGGAAAATATTAGGTACAAGGTGGTTTGATTTAATTACCAACATTAAAGTCTTCCGTAATGAGCATTACTAAGCATTTTGAGGGTGCAGGGGTGAACTTGGCTTAGGCACGTGCTGTGGATGCCTCAGGAGAGTCTTAACCCAAGTTGCCTCTTCTTCACACCTGCGTCGATGAAGATCTTTCGGATTTATTTGGCGGAACTTATGGACGCGGGATTGACGTGGAAGGAAACGAGAGTGTTAGTCAGCAATAAGATCTCCTAGAGGCGTGTGGTATGCTCCACTTAAGAAAGGATGTGGAAAAATAATAAAAAATCAATATTTTGAAAAAGTTTCACTAACTTAGCTAAATAAATGTCAGTGTTACGGCAAAAATATACCTCATAAATTTTTACTCCAAATATTACAAATGGTTTCGCGTACTACAAAACAAATAAATAATTCTGAAACAATAAATGTCTTATGAATTGTTTAAATATAAATTTTCAGTGCTTGCTTGGACTACTCGGGAGGAAATTTTATATTTAAATGCATGTATATCCTTGAAGTGTTTCAAGTCATAAATCACGAATAAACTATGTGGTTTGAGTAATTTATCTTAAATCTGTGTCAATTTGCGCATAGAGATGTCAGAAAATAATTTACCGTTTCCCATTTCCATTTTCATCCCTGTCAAAATACTAAAGCGGTGTTATGAAAACGTGAGAAATCTATTGCAGAGGCCACGGTGCGGAGTAGAAAAGGGGTAAACCTCATCTTGTTCGTTAAGGACGAGAGCTTCAGAAACTTTGAAATTTCTAAACGAGAAAAGAAAGTTTGTTTTGTAACTCAATCAGATTACTACGCGGCGGTGGGACGTGATGAAATTTCAATATTTTCATGAAAACCACTCACTAAAACTATTTGATAGAACACCACATGCCTCCGATATTCGAGAATGTGAGGTGCCTGATTATGCGATGGAAGCTAAAAGTATAAAGAATAATGTTTTCTTCAATTTTTGTGGAAAATTATTTAATTTTTGTAATATATCCTGGTCAACTGTTTAGTACAGACCCGTGCCGGGTAAAATGATATAAATGTATATTTTTAAGGTTAAGATATAAGCATTATATCGTTAGTTGGTCCTCTATGTTGGGTTAATAATTGTCTTCTATGATACTAACTACCTTAATTACAAAGAAGAGTTAATTATTTATCTTCACTGTGGGACATTTTAAGCCTGGGGTCTGTGCCAATTGACAAATAAATGAAAAAAAATGGATGAAAACAGTAAATATTTTATTTTTCTCTGTTTTCTAATGTTTGTATGTTCAGATAATCATTTAGTGTTTGTAATTTTCATATTCAACCGGTAAGCATATTTAGTTCCAAAGCTATGCTGAGCTCTTTCGATGTCTTTAGCATAAACCCAAATACGGTGACCTTTATTCGTGTTTTTATATTGGAATGACTTCACACTGGGGCGATAGGTATATAAACATTTCTTTATTTTGATAGATATGAAATTCTTTATCGTCCGCAGCAAAAATCCCAAGGTTCGCAGTACGTTTAAAAACACTTGTGGTAATACCATACGTGGTTGTAGAAATTTATTATTTTTATTTTTTTTTATTCAGGAAACATACAGTACAGTTACAAAGTTTAATATTTTACACAATTAGACTTAATTTTAATGAACCAGTGAAGATTCCATATTATAAAGCAATTATATGTAAGGTTAATTATGAAAGTATAAAAAAGAGAAGGAAAAAGAAAAAGAAAAATGAAAGTTGTGTAAAAATTAAAATTTAAGTTAAAAAATATATTTTAAAGTTTGTAGTTTGTAGTGAGTATTTACAAATGGAAATAATATTAAAAATGAAGAAAATTTGTAAGAGTAATTAAAAATTAAGAATTGAAATAAAGAATGAAAACCATGCTCAGATGTAAAAATAAAATAAAATAGTAATAACATTTAAAAAAAAAAAGAAAAACATAAATATACACATATTTATTTAAGGGATTCAAAGAAACGATGAGAAGAATCTTTAAGTGAAATATAAGATTTTTAAATTTAGGTCAATTTAAAAAACATCTTCAAAATTAATGACACATTATAGTAAGAGCAGCAATATGTTGATTTTATTTACATATATAATATAAGTAATCAAAAATAGTTTAAAAGTATAAAAACATGCCAATGCAGCAGAGAAAAAATAAAAAATAAAGAAGGAATAACAAGTATAGCAAGTAATCTTTAAAATTTGAAAAAGCAATATAAGGAGAAGATTTTAAACCAAGAGAAGTCGATAAAATTTCATTAAAGCGTTTTTAGTAGTAATACAAATTTCAAAAGAGAAATTTGATTTATAATAATAATATTAATGTATGTAGTTTGAGTGATATAAGAGAAAAAGGAACCAACGGGAGAGAAAACCAAAAGTTTTCAATACACTATTTTTAAACAATAATAATAAATGAAAAGGTAGGTAACTGTTGAAATTAATAAAAATAGTAAGCAAAATGACGAACACTGTTAAAGTGAACTTGAGGTGTGTTTATGTTCGTTAACAGTCCGACTTTTTCTGAATGGTTTCCTCTTCATTAAGCAAATGCGAAGAAATTCCTTAACAAGGTCACAGCCGACTATCCCTCCAGATACGCACACAAAAGTTAGAGCAGTTAGAATAAGAATATCTATTGCAATAAATATATGTCTCGTAGATAATAACCCGGCAAAAAATAAGCAACTCCCATTTAAAAAATAATAAAAACTCAAGTTTTTCATCGAAAAGAATATCAAAGTTTGACATCTTTGTAACTTTTAAGGGTACAGAATATTTTATAGGTATAGGTAGATGTTATAGGCTAAATAATGATGCCCTTAAGAGAATATGGGATGCCAGACAATTCTGATGAATATTTGAACAGTTAAAAAAACAGTTTTGATGAATAGGTTTTTTTAATAAATATTATCAACAATATTTTTAGTTTGTCCAACTTATTCTAGACACGGACTGGATTCAACTCCCTATGAAGCTGTTAATGTGAACATATTACAACAGAGATGAAGAACGTTTTAAGGAAGATAATATAGAAGTCTAGGCACCTACGGGGCTTTTTTTTATTTGTTTATTTTTCCATACATATATTAATTTACATAGAAATATAATTACAAAAATACACTTTAGAAAAATACATCTTAAATTTAAGCAATAACATGAATTGGAAAAAATGCCCACAAAGACTACAGCATCTGAACGTGGGCCATTCTTTTTTTAGTTATTTAAAAAAAATATAGCCCATATATATGATATGATATGACTATGAAAAGAAAGAAAAGAAAAATAAAAGAAAAGAAAAACCAAATTAACATATACTGATATTACGAAAATATGGTTTATTTGCAGTATGCATTTATTTTTAATAATTATTACCTTTCATCAGCTAGCTCAAGTGGCCACTTTACACGCTGCGCTGTGTAACATTCACAGATCTGCCCATATTTGAAGATCTATATTTCTTTAATTCTTCCATCTGTTGATATTTGTGAAGTAATAGATCTGAAACCTATACTTGTGTTATTATTATTCACCTACGGTGAGATTCGTCTAATTAAATTATTTCACCTATTTATGCAGTATGCTGCATAAATAAAATTTTCAGCTCTTGACCTTCACAAACATCAACAAACAAAAGAATTGAAGGAATATAAATAAAGGCGGAACGGTGGATGTTACACAGTGTGTAAAGTGGCCACTTTAACAAGCCAATGACAGGTCTTAAGGCTTGTAGATGCCTTCTATATTCTCTTCTCCAAAATGCTATTCATCTCTTTCGTAATTTGTAAATATTATCTAAAGAAAATTTTCCGTGTCAGTACCTTTTGCGTTTTCCAAAAATTTATATTTATTTTTATTATTTTTATGCCGTACGTCCGAAGACAAGTAACAGTGGGTGCTTTTAAGATTGTTTTAGTTTCTATAATAAACAATTTATCGAAAAAAAACAAATCATAAGGACACGCAAATTTACAGTTTGTGAAAAACATAATTACTCTAGTGAGATGATCCAGGGAGAAAATACTGGAATACGTTTATATAAACAAAAGCAAGATCGCGTTTCCTTGCAACTTTCCTAAAAAGCTGAAGTTTTCAAAATACTAATCTGATTTTTTCGATTTTACTTAGCTAACATCGAAATTTCGCATTACAAGAGTATCTGGGAGAATTGCACTGAATTTAATTAAAGTCTATGGATTTTCGTCCCATTTTTATACATTGATTATAAAGCTGAACATTTACTGATGAATAGTGAAAATACAAACACTCTGAAATTGCAATTTGACACCACTATGCACGTGTATACGACGGAAAACGTCATTTTGAAGCATTTTCCGAACGGCCTACGCTCGCGCTATGTAAATGATTCTTTATTTGTACTAAAACACCTTTAAAAACAAGCGCAAAATGAAATTGACGTATTGAAAAATGTTCATGTCATATAGGGTAATGCATTCTCAAACTAATTGCAGCGTATTTCGATCATTTGTTACAGAAATGTAAGATTATCAGTATAAGGCTTTAAGGACAATGAAATATTTTAGTCTGAAACCACCTTAGCTTTGTTAACTAGGGAAAAGAACAGTGAAATCACATCCTCCACGTACTCGTAAAATGTTTAAAAGACCGAGTCTTCTTATCGGTTTCCCTCATACAAAAATAGATTTTTTGTCTGTTTTAAAATCATGATTTCATAAATTCATATATTAAGGAAACAACAGCAATACGAATGTATTCGATATAATTAATGTAAGCAATAGATACCATAATTTTGGCTAATGTTTTAACTGTTAGTGTTTTCTAAACTTTTTTATTTATTTGGTTTTTCAATTCACGGTAAATTTGAAGAATGAAGTGTAAAAACTGCATTCAATTTTAATTAGGATGAATGTATTAATTTTTCTGTTTTTCTTTTTATATCCTGTAAGTTTTTATTTTTTTCTCATGTACGTGTACAAATATTCAAAATTATATAAATTTTAATGAATAAATAACTATAACAGTATAAGTCACTCTCCAAGCACAAAAGCTAGTCTTTTTTTGGAGAGTTGTTACAGTTATAACATTTACTAGATGTATAAAAGTAGATTAGTATGGAAAAAAAAACATGTACCAATTATGAAATATATAAATAAAAAAATACATTTTATTTTTTATTTAGTTTTGGGTAGACTGTAAAAAATTGCAAGTGGCAATATGTCCGCCATTTCAACATGTATACATTTGTTATTATTTTTATAAGTATGACATTGTATATTTTGGTTAATAAAGATTTATTATTAGAATATTTCGCTTTGACGCTGGCAGTAATGGCAGGCATGATAGGCAAAGGCGTCAACTGATTTTTCATTTTCACTATTTTCACCTGAGCGGCCAAACAGTCAAAAACATCCGGGCAGGATTTTGGTTCTATTATGAAATATGGATGGATGAAGGATGGTGGATAAAGACTGTATATCTTCTTTTTCTTAGTCGTTTGCTCTTGGCAGAGCAGTAGCGGTCACAGAAGGGAAGGACGTCGTTACGATCCGCCTCCATCCGCTTCTATCTTCAGCGCTTCTGTTACCAAGTCTGTCCATCTGGTAGGAATTCTTCCGGGAGATAGATCTCCCTCTACTCGTCCTCGTGCCACTGATCTTTCCATATTATTCCTTCCTCTCGTAACGTGGCCGAAGTACCCGAGAACACGGATTTGTAAGTGGAAGAAAGACGCCGTTCAATACCCAGTTAATAATTTAAATAACGATCAAATTTAATGACCCTTAAAGATGACTTGCTTGTGTTCGGGCGGATGAAAAATAAAGTTTTGTGTGTGAAATAGAACCGTCATCCTTTTTGACTCGATGACTACTCTCAGGATAAAATAATAATAAAAATATCCTGAAAAAATTAATCGAGTGTAGATAGTTACGTTGATTGCGATTTTTCAAAGATATAGTGAATAATTGGTGTCTTTCTGCATAAAAAAATTGTTTTGATAAAGTGTTATTTTATGTCTACACATCCATTTATATTCTGTTGTTTTTACGCTAGTGGTTAGTCTACACAGTGTAAAATGTGTCTTCAAAATATATTTTAATTTGCCTGCCCCTAATAAGTTTTTGACAAAAACTTTGTTTATTATACTATCTAGATAATTATATAAAATCATTATATCTAATACTTACATGTTAAATTTATTTCATACCGTTAAATATGAAATACTTAATATCATCATCATCATCATCATCATACCTTCCCTGCTAATGGTGCATAGGGCACTGTATTGGTACACTAATCGCAGCGTATCTTGATCAATTTTGTTACATGAAGGTAAAATCATCTTACGCTTCAGGGACTATGAAATATAATTGTGTAAAAACACAATTTTAAATATATATTTCATATCAACCATGTCGGGAATCGAGCCCGAGACCTCTCCCATGGTAGGCAAACGCGCTGACTACTTTAAAACGAAGCCGACTTCATATCAGAACTAGTAAATGATAAAGCCTTTTCAATATTAAGTCAGCTGTAAAGTTTCCAAACGTTCTTACACGATTTTGGCTCAAAATATAACAGTTTTCTCGTCTCAAGTAAACGTCGAGTGTCTAGTACTAAAGTCGGTGCAATTTTGAAAGTTCCCGTTCACGTTCTCAGCTCAAGTGGCCTCGGATTGTACTCAAACATTGACAAAGTCTTGTCCTCCGATTCTACAGTGACTGTTGTTAAAATAAACTTTACTTAAACTTCGCCCCATAAAATTATAATTTCAACCGATACTTCGACTACGTTCCGTGTGCAATTAACGGTAGAAGTCTTCTATTTTTGGAATAAAACTTATTATTCTGTACTCTGTGACATTTCGTGATCACAGACAAAGTATATAAAAACAGAACACTTCGAAGTATACGAGTACAAGCTACCTAAAATAACATTTCTCAAACTCATCACTCGTCACTAATGACATCGACATGTGATATTGTAACGATAACAGTTTTGTTCCATCCATTAAAGACATCTCAAATATATGAGTGATTAAATGCTCCTCGTTCACTAATTGGCGACGTGGTTTTTTTTTATTTTAAAATTTCATTTATAAACCCTTACGGGATACATACATTTAACATAATACTTTCACTTTTGAAATTCACATTCTACTGTTAATGATAATATTTTTAACGTCTTTTGGAAGGGTTGTCTGAGTCTTTTGCTTAGTTTTGTCTTGTAGTTTATTGTATAATTTCAGTCCCCGGTTTATTAGTCTCAACTTTCCTTGTCTCGGTTTAGAAGGTTATGTATGATATTTTTCTGATATTCTCGTATTGTGTCCGTGTTGAGTACAATTTTTTTCAAGTTTTAGTTCTTTGTCTACAATGACATCAGTGGCTAATTAATGAATACATTTTAAGGATTCTAGTTTTAAGAGTTCAGTTACATTTATTTGCTTAGTTTGTTTAAAAAGTTCTTGAGTTGCTGTTAGATAGGGTAGGTCATATACTAACTTTAATATTTTATTTTGCTGTCTTTGTAGTCTGTTTATGTCATTTTGATTTCCTGTTCCCCACAGTAGTTGCATATAACATATTTTAGTTTTTACATAGACTTCGTACATTAGAACTTTTTCCGTTTTTGGAACAAAGCTTTTGATTTAAAAAAAGACTATAATGACGAAATTTTGCTAATTAAATTATTGACTGGTTCCGTTTTAATGGTTTTGGTTCACTGATTCCATTTACTAACAGATGGGCCATCGGGAAAAAAATAAGGGTGGAAAAGATACGATTCGCCTCGACTTGTTTTTTTTATAAATATGTCCGCTGGCAACTCCAATTATTTAAGTAACTAGTACGAATTAGTATTTTTCACACCATCTCATCATCTCCCTATTTGCACCCAGTGGCGGCAATGGACACATCATCGGTACTCCAATTGCAGGTATGTTGATCATTTGATTCACAAAGATAATATGATCAGTATATCACTTCAGATCCGGTCCAGGAAGTACGAAATACTAAAGTGAAAAAAACATCATTTTAAAAATGTATTGAAATGACCACTAGACAAATAATTTATCTTTCCTCGATTACTCAATTACCTTTATAAGGATTTTTACCTGAGAGCAGCCATCGATTCGTAAACACTCCCCCAGGATTCTGGTTCTACTTGAGCTTTTTGTTTTTTTTTTGCGTTACTGGAAGCCCAATTACAGTGTTGTATTACTGCACAAAACACTTAAGCTTGAGAAAGAAAAATAACATTTATGTTTCATAATGCATTTATGTTAAATATGAAAAGTATATATAGCTGTATTTTTTAGCATTTAAAAGTCAGTTGTCGTTGAAAAATTATATATTTAGCGAAAAATAATCACCATAAAATTTAAATGCAAACCATCATAACGTAAAAAGAGTAGGCAAAGAAGAAATAACGCCATATCACTCTGTCTTTGCATACAGACATCGCTTCTTCTTCATGCACGCGCACCGATTATTCCCACTTTTGATGTGTCCATCTTTAAGTATTCATTGAATTTAGTCATGCAATGTCTTTCTCGATCTTTCTCGATTTCTGCATCCATAAAAATTTTCATCGCAAATATTTTTACCCGTTCTAACGGTGTTAATTCGCTCTACAAGTCCAGACTCAGTCCAGAATTCTTTTCTGGATTTTTCCTATAATGCTTATCTTAGCTTTACATCCTTACATAATAACATAAATCGTACATAGTTTTACCATACATTTTACCAAACAAATTAAATATGAGAAAAAAAGTTGAAATAATAATACCCAAAGTATTAACTAAGTTTGCTTGTGATGTGTCGAATGTGGATTGGCTTCGTTCGTTTTATTGTTAATGTTTCAGTATTGTATCGTTTGGTTTGCCAAAATGGCCTTTGTTCCATAGGGGTTAGTATGCGGTTGGATATTACGTAGCATTGTGAGTACTGAAACCAGTTTATCAGTCGTAGTTTTATCTAAAAAATATTCTGAAGCATGTTCACCAATATTTTCAGTGCGTCCAAATGTTTGTGGTGAGTACTAGATTTTACCCTGTAAGTGATTTATCAGAATACACCTTATTTTTCTTCTTATCGTTGCTTTCCCCGATGGAGGTTGGACATAGACTGAGTACTGCAATGAAAACAGTTATGCTAATTCTTTAGCTTAGAGAAGCGTTTTCTATCTGCACTGTGTCTTCCTTCAATCCTTCCCTGTAAATGATTTGTAAAATGTTATATTTTTTGCTTCTCATCACATGCCTAAAGTACTGAAATGTTCTTGTCGGAGAACGTCATCGTTTCTGATTCGGTCCACCCAGGAAATATTTAATATTCTCCTGTAGCACCGCATTTCAGAGACTTCGATCTTTTTTGAAGTGGTTTGAGTGAGTGTTCATGTTTTGACGCCGATGCCGATAATAAATAATTGTATTTTTTACCCCTTTAGCGTTAACGTACGTAATAGGATATTTTCACTGATTGTTTGAAGCGTACTCGGTTAGCATGATATGTGACGTCAAGGTGACGTAAAACCTATTGCGAGCCGTTTTGTAAGTGTTTATACATTGAAAGTTATATCATTCGAATCGTTAAAATCCATTGTAGGTATTTACAATATTTTCTTGGTTTTTCCAGGTTTGTGAAAACATCCTATAAAAAAATAAACAAAATTAGGAAATTTTATTTATTTTTTAAGGAACGACCCTCTAATCTTCTATTTTAGAACTTGTCAGAAGAAGGATTTTATGAAAATACACTACATCACCCAGACCAATTGAAAAAATTAACTTATTTGATTTTTTCTTGCAACGAGCAGGAATCGAAATCGTGATGCCAGTTTCACATTTGTCAGTCTAATCAACTGGGCCACGGCGCCTGTCTGTAGTATGTTTATAGTATACATATTCAAATTTTTGTTAAACTTTTTAATACTGAGAACACTTGTTAACATAATCTAAAATCGGTACAGTAATGAATACGAGTACTTGCGTTCCTTATATCATCATCATCATCATTTCCTTTCCGCACTTAATGGTGCATAGGGCACTAAATTGGTAACCAATTGCAGCGTATCTTGATCATATTTGTTGCATGAAGGTAATATGATTAGTCTTACGCTTCAGGTACCAGTCCAGAGACTAAGAAATATTCTGGTTTGAAAACACTCTTTCAAATAAATATTTCGTATCAACCATGTCGGGAATCAAACCCGAGACCTCTTTTATGGTAAACAAACGCGCTGACCATTACACCACGAGGCCGACGAGGCGTTCCTTATATAATTAATAAAATTAATCATTATTAAGTTAACATGGTGGAGCCATCTCTAGAATGTCGAAGAAATCCACTTCTAAAGCAATAAATTAAAGTCATATTTTTTTTGTTTATTACAAAATACAAAAATAGTTTTTGTTATATTATTAATAATAAAACCTAATATTCAGGTTATACGCTATTGAATGTTAATCCTTTTACATTCTTTAAAGGGTGCTAAGCCTTTTCAATATTTAAAAATATTTTTGTCCGTTAAATGGTCTGATAAGCATTAATGAAACGAAAAAAAAAACTTACACTGAAAAGAAAACATAATGTGATATGTTTGAAATCAGTATTAAAGAGTTATGCGACGATAAAATATTATTACCGTTTGAATTAAACAAAAATATCACATGAAGTTATGTTATAAAAATACTTTATTTCAAATCTATCGTGTCTTTCTTTTTAGACTCGCATTGAGAAACCTGCCCACGTGTTTTGTAGTGTGGACCCCGCGTTGCAAGGGTTAACAGACCTCAGGACGTGTGGCCAAATTATCTAATTAGGTTTTATGCCCAAAGTCACGTGGCTTCTAAGTGTGACGTAACACAGAGTCGAAACACGCAAGAGACTACCCGAATTACTTGTGGTCAGGAAAAGAGTCTACTTACACGTGAAACAAATACACCAGACATAAGGAACGTCAACGAACACAAAAACATTACATAACAATTTTTGTAATTAAAATTAGTGGTTATAAAATCTAATCTAACGTTTTCACATTATCATCGTCATTATTTGCCTATCCGCACCCAGTGATGCCTAGTGTACTTTGTTGGTTTGCGACTTTAATTGACTAGCGTGTTTCTAAAGCGTAAGACTAATTTTCTTACTTTTATGTAACAGATAATCCAGATACGCTATATTTGGTTTATTAATCCGTTGCATTATGCACCTTTGGCTGCGGATACTGTTTTGATGATATTTTTTAGTACAAAGTATTAAGCTTTTTAATCTATAAATAAACGTAAACGGGTCAGAGACTTAAACTTCCTTATAAAATAGTTTTCCCTCTCTGCTGCAATAAAATTCGTACCTAAATATACAAACATATTTTTAACATGTTATCAAAGAAGTTTAACATTAATTTAACTATTGCATATTAATTGACATAAAAATATCAAAAGTAAAGTAATTTAGAGCGCTAAAATTTCACAAACGAAAAGATTCATCGAAAATCTTGGCGATATTTTGAAACCAATTGTAAAAAAATAACTGGCTAAATTTATGTAAAAAGTTGTAATCTGAATATCTCGGGTTATTTCCCATCTGTTTTAGCGTGAAAATAAACGAATGCATTCCGAACTCGGAAAGTTTTTCGTGGGGGCATTTATAAACTCGAATAAAGTTTTCCTTTTCTTAGAAAATTTAAACGTATAACCCTGCCGAGAGGTACTTTAAAGGTTACGATTTATCAGTTTCCTGCGTATCAAAACCATAATGTATAATTATGAAAATAATTTACTAAGCAGTTTCTTTCTTTTTTTGTATACCTTTTATTTCACCAGAATACATCATATTATCAATTAATTAATTTAGTTATAAGTAGTTTCGTACACATTTTTTGAGACATAAGTCCCAACTCCATGGGACTCAAAGTTCTTTGGTGAGTTGGAACGGGTGATTAGTTGACACAGACATACGAGTATATCACTACAAATATCATTTAATATTTTTTTAATAAATATAATACGGTACATCAATATGGTAATCAGCAAACTCAAACATTAAATAAACAATGTATTTCTTATAAGGTAAACCCGTGCCTAAGAACACATTTAACAATTTTAGTTAAGTTTTTGTGCAAATAATAGTTTTAGCAAACATTATTTTTAATTTAATTGTATTGTTACAAATCTCAACTCAATGTAGGTATTTCAGATAATAGGGTATCAAGGTTAGTTGCATTTTCAAGTATTAATGCATTTTTTACTTCCTTATTTTCAAAGTATTTTGATATAACCGAACATTTTGTGCCAGACTATTGAATGATTTATGTCTAAGATATAAATGGGAACATTGAACATAATGTGATGCTCTCATTAATAGATATTTTCGGGTATTTTAAAACAATTTTTATTTGAATAAATATAAAACATTTTTTTTAATAGGTCTGAATTGTTATAAACTATAACAGCAATTTAAGCCACTTTAGTGTGTATATAAATTTTCAAAAAAATTGGAATGCAAAATAATTCGGAATAATAACGCTGTCACAAGATTTTTTTTTATTTTTAAAATAAATTAAAATAAAAGAATCAACAGATGTCACCTATGAGAATCAGTATGACAATGTGAAATTACGCATTAGCTCTTACATATATTATACCTATACACAGTGTCTCAAGGCCAGACATGTAAACTTCAAAAGAACATTCCACATGGTAAACATGAAAAAAAATCCTAAGAAATATTTTCTAAAAACATTTTTTTCAAAATGGTTTTTAATTTTTTAATAATTTGAAAATGGAGTAAATTTTTGATTTTTCGGACAAGTATCCTTTCCACAAAATCCTACCTCCCCGCTCATACAAAAAACGTATTCAACCAACGATGCGATACGCACCGTACGCGAACAATAGCGCGGCTGGGTAGGGGAGGGTAGGGGTTTGTGGAAGGGTTGCAAGTCCAAGAAATAAAGAATTCACTCGATTATCAAATAATGTATTTTATTTTTAAAAAGTTTACCATTAAGAATGTTTTTTTTATATACATATTTTACCATATTATTTGTGTTTAAGTAACATTTCTACTATCGTGTTAAGGCACATATGCATGCTTTATATTTATACAATAATGATTATTAAATTCTCACATTTAATTAGCTACGCATAAATAATTAAGTAGTTTTTTTTTTTTTTTGTTATTGCTTTATTAGTATAAAACGACTTATCCTGTAAAACATAAAGAATCTCCATCTAAAAACAGGCTGAGCCATGTTATATAAAAACTATCCTAACCATAGGACACTCCGTATTCATTTACTAATTCACTAGTTTTATATAAACTCCCGGGTATTAAATATGTTTACTTGTTTTTGCATTAATTTTTTTAAATGAAATGGTAAATTTTAGACTATGTGTAAAGTAATCACAATGACATACCAAAGGCCCTGTAAATTCCTAGATTTTTTACTTTAATATATCAATAATATTTTTTGAGATTCTGGCCTAATTGCTTTTCATATTTAAATCAATAAAAAACTCATTGAGTAATATATTTAAAAGATAAAAACATTAAGTAGGTAGATATTTATTTCGAAATTGAGAAGGGGGTATGGTGGTCTAGGTATTAACAGGGCTTGTGGCCTGTCACATTTACACACTGTGTAACTTTCACAATTCTGCTTATGTTTAAATGACCACATTTCTTTAATTATTCCATCTGTAGACTGTTGTGAAGTAAAAAAAACTAAAACCTTTCTTAAAGTGCTTTCATGAGTTAAGGAAATGTGACATAAACAATGTAATATTTTTCTGTCGCAATAAATTTAGATCTTAATAACTCCTTAGGAGGTGAAATCCAGCCTGTCTATAAACATTTAGACGTACGTATAACATTGTGGATGAAGATGATCTATATATTTAATCGATTTTATTACGTAATGTTAATTTTGAAGTAAAATCTGAAATTAAGTCTAATTGGTACGTTGATGTGGGTGAGTTTAATTTGGCTAATATATCACCCATTAAGCAACGCCAGAAAATATCTTTCAATTCTCATACTTCTTTTAACACCAGTTATTAGTTTAAGAGACAGGCGTCGTGGCGTAGTTGGTTAGACGGCCAACTGTGAAACTGGGGTCGCGGGTTCGATTTCCGCCAGTTGCAAGAAAAAAATCCAAGAAAGATTTTTTCCACAATTGGTCTGGGTGTTATCTATTTTTCATTAATTCCTTCCATATCCCCTCTATCCCACCTGCTAACAAGCCTCAAAATAGAGGCTTAGCGGGTTATTCCATTTAAAAAAAAATTGACAATATTTGGAGTGTATCCAAATGTCCCTAGACATGGCTGTATTTCAATCAAAACTACAATGTCTTTAAACATTTAGATATACCATATATTGTTGGTAAAGTAGGTATATTATGAGAATTCGTAAACAGAAAATAAAGATTATTTTTACACCTTCTCATTAAATAAAACCTTCTATTTTAGCATTAGATTCATACCTCTTTAGTAATAAATTTCGTTCTCGGCCGTTAGGGCTCAACTCATATAATATACACCTACGAGTACATTGTCCCCCTTTCAAATTATTGTTATCATTAATTATTAATTCGCAATGCTAATGCTGATAACATCATTACAAGTAGTGGTTAGGCTCTTTTTGATAATGTGTCACAGCGTAAATTTGTTCTGATAGCTGTTTCCTTTTCTCTCGCCAAATTCAATCCTGTCCCTTTCGCACCTGTCTGAAGATTTCAAAAAACAAACTAACAGTTATTATTTGTCACCTGAATTTGGTGTCTGCTTTGAACTCGATAGAAGTGCATATTTAATCGCTAATCGATTTTCGGTACAAAAATGCATCGCAAAATGTAAAATATAATTGATAATAAACAAAAATTCATTTACTCTTGCAAAGAACACGAAGATTAAAGTTTTGCCGCTTAAGAAGAGGAATAAGAAAAAACTACATAAAGGTCAGTCCATTAATTATTTTTCCTTGATATCCATTTGCGCTGTGACATTTACGAAATCTAATATACGTCTATCGTGGCTTACGCTGAGCCAAGTAGCGTCAAGGACTCCGTATAAAATGCTACAAACGGTAATTTTTCCTATACCCGTTTAAATATTAATTCAACCCAAAAAACATAAAGCCAATACCTGTTTACACTTCCCCAGGGTAAAATTATCGTGTATCATTACGGGTAGAGCTCAATATTTGATAATAAAGGTTAACAATAGTATACACTGTAAAGTCAAAAAAGAGGATTGTTAATATAGGAAAATACTGGTAGGTATCGGTGCATCGATCAACAATGTTTTGGGTGTGTCTAAATGATTGTCGATAGGCTGCATTTCCTCTCTAGAGAGTTATGTAGATCTAAATTGATATTTTACTTCGCAAAAGTCAACAGATGGAAGAGTTGAGGAAATGTGCATGTTTAAACATGTGCAGAATGGTGAATGTTACATAGTGTGTAAAGTGGACACTTACACTAGCCAATAACTTCGAGTAGAAATACTTATTTACGCGTTTCAGGGCCAGGCCGCTATTATGTGCCGTGTGAGGTGTTGATGTGCACTTTTTAATGATTAATTGAATCGCCCTCCAGTCGTCAATAAAAGGCAGCTTCAAAGATGGTATTGTTTTATTTAGTTAACTTTTGAAGATGACAAGATGTCTCCAATTACACTCGTTGGGTTTACTATACTTATAATTAACAATATTTAAATAATAAATTATCGTAGTCACGAAATACTAAGTTAGGAATCTAATTTCAATGTGTCCTCCTGGAATCAATGTATGCCATTATAAAGCGTACAAATGGGGGGGATTAGAGCAGGTTAACTTATGAAAGGTTCAGTTTGGAGCATCGCAAGGTGCATCTGAACAGTCAATCTTTAGACAGACAATATTGTCCCTTGGGACATCCGCCCATTGCATGTGAGAGCACGAAGATAAGTAAATTATCAGACGCGTATAGACTCTAGATATAAAACGTACGGGGAAACGGTGTGATGGTTTGTTGTTGTTGTTGTTGTTAAATGCGAGTAATTTTATCATTTTTAAAAATTAGTTTTGAATATAAAAAAATATGATTTTTTAGTAAATCACAAGAAGGCAAATATTATTTTTTTCAAATATTGTTTCACTGCTGATGTATGTAGATACAAAAACCTGCATATCCAAATTTATTCCTGGCAATGTTTAAAATACGTAGAGTAGCTACCTAGTAACTTTTTAATAAAACAAATATGATCCCGCGTCTCGCGTCGAATGGTAGAATAATGGAATCCCGGATAGCGGGAAACCTCTCCAGTCGGCGCGAACCCGCGGGTTTACTCCATAGACAATACTCTATTGTTCTAACTTGTGAACCCGATGCACATTAATTACCATTAAAGCTAATACCAACAACGTGTTCTTGCCTATGGCAATACCTACTTTTCTGTGAGAGAATGTTAAATGTTATCTTTGCGTAACATAACACAAATTGAAGATTAGCAATAATAATAATAATCAACAAAAATAACAATTACTTTATCTACAACATACAGAGTTAGGTAATAAATTTCTCTGGATCATGTCTAGTCTGCCTAACTAGGTACAACCTGTTTTAAGGCAGACATTTTTATGCAAAATAAACAATAATATTACTCCAACAATGTTTGAGTATGTCCAAACGCTTGCAGACTGGCTGGATTTCCTCCCAGGGAGTTATTTATATTTAAATTTATTTCAACAGAGGGATTTATTGAGAAGGGAATAAGGAAGTCTAGGCATCAACAGGGCTTATGACCTGTGGTTGACAGGTGTTAAGCCCTGTAGATGCCTAGATGCCCTGTGTTGCCTGTGTTTGACAGGTCACAAGCCCTGTAAATGCCTAGACTTTCATATTCCCTTCTCAATAATGTTTTCCCTCTGTTAAAATAAATTTAAATAATATTATTACCTACTAATTAATTAACTAAACAGTTATACAATATTAATTTATACCATTTATTATGTAAGAATGGTTTTGAGTAAATTTTCCAATTTTTCTCGATCTAAACCCAGTAATCATTTTTTTACAAATTTATTAAATTCAATCCGGGTCATGGTTTTGCAATGTTTGGGAAACATATTAAATATTTTAGGGCCCAGAAACCTGAAATTTCTATGCCCGAATTCCGAGTTTCTGGTAGACCCTATGACCCATCCTCTAGTTAGACTTGAATTTTTTTTCGAAAAGGGCGTTTTTTGTAAAAAAAATAATTATTATGTTGTATTAGAAACATCCGTATAAAAATATCAACTAGGATTACAATTAATAAAACTCTTAAAGACCAGCGGTATTTTGACTCTATATAACTCGTTTACGAAATATGAACATATTTATTAGTCAAATCTTATTGGAAAAAAATTAAACAAAATTAATATTTGCTTACTTATGTATTATGTATGATTCAACCAAATATTGAAATTTTCTGAGAAATTTTCCACGAGTTGTAAATGGGGATCAAGTTGTGGTAGTGCGGACTTCAAACCTCGGACCTCTGATTCGCGAGTCCGTGAAACTAGCCACAGGACCTCAACACCCCCGGTTTCATTTTATTCATTTTTTATTTAATGAAATAGTTCACTTTATTTTTCATATGTTTGTTAATATTATTATTCATTTTATTGATTCATTTAATCTCTTATAAATGCCAATAAAAACATAGCTATACAATACAATTTAACAATTAGTAAATTAAACCCAACAAGCCTATGATTTATGGTCATGGTTAATGGTCAGCGCGTTTGTCCGAGCGCATTGTTGACATGAAATATTTATTTAAAGTTGTATTTTCACACCGCAGTATTGCATAGTATCTAGAATGGCACTTTCAGCGTATTTTTACTTACATGTAAAAAAACATAAAGAGTGCACTATGGAAAAAAATGTATCATCATCATCATTATAAGCTCGACAGCCCTGGGTGGGCCTTGGTTGAATCCAAAAGTCTCCTCCAATCTTGCCGGTTTGCTGCCCTTCCTCTCCAGCTTCTCACCTCCAACATTGTCATATCTGCGCTAATGCAGTCCATCCATCGCATTTTGGGGCTTCCTGGTCTTCGTCGTCCTTGTGGCACATAGAGAGTAAGGGGTTTTATAGGGTTTTCGTCGCCCATTCTAAGTATATGGCCAGCCCACCTCAAGCGGCCCACATATATTACATCGGGTGCTCGGTGAATATCGTACAGCTCTCTATCGTAGCGATGACGCCAATGGTTGTTTTCTCTCACAGGGCCATGGATAACTTTGAGGATTCTTCTTTCGAAAGCTGCGATGGTTTCTTCAATATTATTTGTCAAAAACCAGGTTTTAAAGGCATATATCAGGATTGGTTTAATCGGAGATTTGTACAGTATTATTTTAGTATTTTTGCATACTAGTTTGAGCCGTATTTGTTTCTAAAGCGCGTAATAGCAACCGTTGGCCGCCATTATTCTCCTCCTGATTTCTTAATGTGTACAGATTTCTTCACGTGACAACTGGTAACTGTAGAACCTAGGTATGTAAAGGATTTGAAAGAAGAAAAAAATGTTTGTATAAGAATTACCGCTATAATGAAAAATAACACATTTTGTGTCCTTTCTCAAACAGTAACGCTGAATGTTATCGCAAACTTTTGAAATAGATAAAAACTTCGTGTTTTACTAGAAACGTCAATACGGCCATGAATGGTTAGGAGAAATGGGACCGTGTCAATAGAAGAGGCTTACCGCATTCAAGATATTTATTGAAGGCAACTTCACATAATACCCCGACCTTTAGATTACTTGGACAGAAACCATTTATTTTTATCAATTCTCCACACGCAGACAGAAAATAAATAGTTTAGTTGGTTGATTGCGATTGTTAAATGGAATGTGAAGGGAGATGGGATATAAAACACCGAACTAGTGATGCGCGTAATCGAATACGCAGTTTTTAAATCGATTTAGATTACGAGGAAATCCTTAACAAAGATGAAAAAATCATCACTGAAAAGGGAATAAAAAAGTCTAGACTAGGCGTATGACTTGTAATTATCTAATATAATTATGAATGACTTTTTTACACACTGTTCAGTATCCACTATTCTGTCTATCTTCATTGCTCCGGTTATTTCTGTTAGATGAATTGTATTTTTTCATCATCATCAAACCCTTATCTATACCTGATAGTGCATAGGGCACTCCATTACGTAAATAAATGCAACGTATTTCGACTTTGTCTGTTACAGGAAGGAAAGTAAATTAGTCTTACGCCTCAGGTATCAGTCCGGAGAATATGAAATATAGCACCACCTTATAAGCAAATATTTCTTGTAGACCATGTCGAAAATCAAACCCGATATCTTTTATATGGTAGACAAACGCACTGACCGTTTGACCAATAATTTTAAAAAGTAAGCGGTTAGGAAACAATCATTTAAGTAAAACTTACAAATGAAGATAAATTATTAATATGAAAAGCACTGAGATTTCAATAAATATTTGTACATAACCACTTACAAACTTTTCAATGGCTACTGGTCTCCTCGTCAGGACTTTCATAAAATCAACGTGCATATTATTTATTAAGTTAATAATTATAAATTATAATTACATAAACTAAACTATTAATAATTTATTAGTTAAAACTTGAGAGAGTTCAGAGGAAATTTTTATGCTTTATTAATTACAAGTCGTCTGTTCATATTGAATTTTTGTTCTATGACTTTTTAATTAATACTCTTGATTTGAAAAGTTTATCAGAAAATGGAAACTGAGTAATTAAATGTTTGTTTTTAAGATAGTAAATGGCATGTTGGACTCTCCTGACATGCTAAATATAATTCGATTCCAAATACCTGTTAGGACTACTAGACATAATGTGCTATTTCATATAGAAACTGCAGTAACAAATTATGTTTTTAATTCACCTATTCCAAGATCGCATAGTCCAGGGAACCAGGTCAGTTGTATTGACATTTTTCACACTAGACAAATCAAGTTTAAACTTAAACTTTAAGAAATATTTTAGGATTCTGACTGCCGTTTAAATATTTATGTAAATTTGTAAATAGATAAAAATAAATATTTGAATTAATACATGTTAAGTATATATACACGTTGACTAGATTTTTAGAACTTAATTGTTTAAACAGGCTGATTTTATAATTTTTTAACAAACGCATTTTTAAAAATTGTTGTGAAGCTCCCCTTATTAACAGGAGACATATTAATTAATGAAATAACTTTAGAAATAAATCAATTTAAAATTTAAAAATATACCTAGGACATTCAATATCAAGACATTGCAACAATACCAACAATAAAAGAATAAACTAATTACAACAGGGATGAAGAACATGTTGGAGAAGGAAATATGGAAGTCGAGGCATTTACAGGGCTTATGACCTGTCATAAGCTGGTTTAAGTGGCCACTTTACACACTGTAACATTCACCATTTTACGTATGTTTGAATATCTATATTTCTTCAATTCTTCCATCTATTGATTTTAGTGAAGATGACTGAAAATCAAACACATTAGTGCACTGATTATATAATATATATTAAAAATGTTTAATCTTGTGGGATAACTGAAATAATTTTTTTTGAAGGAATATAAAAATGTGTTTTAGACAGTAGTATTTTACTGCTCCTAGACTGGCGTGAATCTTGAAGCGTGATACTGATCGTCTCACCTTCATGTCATAAAAATGATAAAGATACGTGTGATCGGTGTACCAGTGCAGTACCCTATGCACCATTCGGTATGGAATTATTGTTATTATTATAACCAATTATTTTCAATCAAACGATTGCAAGCAAATCCGATAATGAACATAATCTAATAATTTGATTAAGGATTACAAAATCGGTTATTCCCATAACTACAACAAATTTTATCGAATGAAAAAATAAATGGCAGATAACTACATTTGCTGCGGAATTATGATGCGGAACGAGTTTACGAGACGACAAGAAAAAAACAACTCACGAAACAACAACCCTTTTCGTAAGTGTTTTTAAATATCTAACTGAATGGCCAATTTAACACCGGTCACGGTCGTACACATCTACAGTACGACATGGTAAAATTGGGGTGGATTGTTTTTTTTATTAAATTAGTTTTTATTATTTTTACTTATTTACTCAG
This sequence comes from Micrasema longulum, assembly GCF_059751315.1. Lineage (NCBI taxonomy): Eukaryota > Metazoa > Arthropoda > Insecta > Trichoptera > Brachycentridae > Micrasema > Micrasema longulum. Next base: position 69,216 of record NW_028278934.1, read on the forward strand.
CTAAAAATTCTGCAAAAGAACTTTGAATTGGAGATCAGTGGGCCACATGGTTTTGTTAGTGCATTTGACCGCTTAAATATTTACAAATAATACAATAAAAATCAATCCACCGTGCTCTGTGGATTTGTATGATCCATATGAAATGGGGCAAAATCTTTTTGTAGTTCACATTAATAACACAATATGGAATCATGTATTTAAAATAGACATAAGTAATTGAAAAAAATACATTACAAATGCCTTGGTAGTAGCACTATTCGTTACTCGTTACTCATACCCAAATCCCGAAATAAAATAAATATTATAGCCGACAGCTTGCTTGCATGGGAATGGGAATTCATTTGGATGACGAAAGAAACTGAGTTATGTGTCTTTGGAATGAAACTGTAGGATTTAGGTATGTAGATGAAGCAAGGGAGCTTCTACCTCGTTGGAACATTGATAGAAAAATACAATGTTGTGCTTCAACTGTATTTATTAAATGTTCAACAAACAGAGTAACTATTATACCTAAAGGGTTTACTTCAGTAACTAACTGTGTAAGTACTGAATTAACTACTGACTAATGACTAAGGATGCTAATAGTTATACAGAAATTGTTGGGTGTTCACTTTACATTCTAGTGGGACCTCGAGGTGATGTACTATTTCCCTGGCTGTCATCAATTTGATGTCCACGCGTGTCAGTTATTTGGATGTTTTGATAGTTTATTATTTTGATTCAGGAAATATAACATTCCATTTTTGCGCTGCCCTTAGACGAGAGTAGTTCAGGTGACAGTGGGCATCTGTTTCCGGGTGAGTCCTACAACTGTTGGTAAGAGGGATCTAACGAAAGAGCTTCTTGTTATGAGATAGGATACACTACACACAAACCAAAACTGGTCCAGTGGTCTGATAATTGCGCAGATCTAAACAAAAACTCTAGTGTACTTACAATGTTCTTAACGTTACTCGTACTAGGATACTTTATGGAAATCACTTATTTTATCGTAAACGAGGATCAACTTTCTGGCATTTAGAACATTATGTTGTGAAACCCCTTTATTTTTAAAAAGCAATCATCAGGTCGGGCAAACTTAAAGTGCTTAGAGACAGGCTCGACATTTTTCACCGATAAGTCAAAAGTCGAGCATATCTGGTGGCAACGTGTCGGCGACAAATGACGATCGTCGAATAAAATATAATCTTGTCTATCATCAAAAAACGATGGCGATCTTTTGTAAATGACGTTTGATGATGGCCTTTAAATGTTTGTCCCAGCTTTTCGAATACTCGTCTATCTGTGGACATCTTTAGACGGTTGTTTTTTTTGTTGTATTTTTACTTTCTTTGATTGAAAATTTTAAATTTACATAAATAAGTAAAAGAGGATAAAAAATTAAGCGTGCTGTAAGGAGTTATCTTTTGCCTTTAGGGTATAAATGCGTTATCCTTTATGCTTCCATCTTGTTACTTTCAATAATAATTCAGGACTGTGCCAAAATAGTTTCTAAGTTTCCGGTACTCATAAAACCTTTTCCCCATTATTCAACCCTTACCTCCATTTCTGCTTCCAGACTGGAGTTACCTGTCCAAATATATCAACTTGAAGTTTTATCTCAAAAGTTCATCTCTTTTTTAAAGAGAATGACAAATTGTGTGTCAGTTAGATAAAAAACTGCTTGTTTTAAAGTGGCGAAAAAAAAATAGCCGTTATTAAATGCGTTGAGTTATTATTTTTAATCTTTTCGTACAAAATATATGCACTTCGGTGGTTTCATTTCTAAAAGCAATTAATTCCAACGAACCAAAAACAGACTGATGTAAAAAGGTTTGCACTTTTTTTTAAAATTGGTATGTTCTTAATTTAGTTCACAGATAAAAAGAATACTTACGTATTTGCATAAGAATGCGTATATTGCGGGTTCACGTAAAGACTTTGGAAGGCGAAAGACATGAAGAGGATCTAGGAAATAATTGTGATAGAATAACGGGAAATTAGGGTTCCAAATTATAGGTATCATAATGTTTCAGGCACAGAATTAAAAATAGTCCAGAAGGAGCGTAAAATCATATTTGAATACATCGGACTGTGTAGAAAAATCCCCTACTATGCCCCACTTTCATAACATAACACAAAGGTAAAAAAAAAGCAATCTGTTAATTTCTCTAAAATTTTATTGTGCACGCGGAAATATTGATTGACGCAACAGAGTAGATAAGTAAAGGGTCATTTAATAAGAGTTGTTGAATTAATGAACTTTTAACTTATAATATAAAACAAATTTTACTTTACATAAAACGGATATTTTTATATCATGTTAAATAATTTTTGAAGTTTTAAAGATAATCTCGGTACAATGTCCACCACAGAGTTGTTTAATCCGAGGTCCAATTTTCATTAGTTCTGTCATTAGATGAGTAAAGTACGTTAAAAAAAAATACTACCCTGGCAACACTAACAAAATGTCCATTTTCTTTTCTTCGACAATCTGACAGTTATATAAAAAAAATCAATTTTTAAGTAATGTATTTGCTACTCATACATTCATTTGCTAATTACAATGAAATGTGATCCTATCCTGTTTCTTTAAGATCCTAGCAGTATTTCTACACTTTTAAAGGAAACAACACGGCATAGTTGAATTTAAATCAGGAGTTGCGTACTGAGCGACGTCTACAAAGAAACTAATGGGTCAAAACGGAAAATTACTAATTTATGAGTAGTTTAGTCGCCTTCTGTTTGATGCTCGTATGCGGTTTCTGGACTATTTTAAATTCTATGATTTAAGGCGTTTCGGTGCGTTTTTTACATGAAGAATCTGGCACCACGAAGAATCTAGAATCTGGCACCTTATACGGAAAATGAATAACTGAAGAATGAAGTATGTCTAAAAATGTCTAAAAGTGTCCCCTGAGAAAAGCGAAGAGATTGACCATGATCAGGGGTGGTATTCTAAACGCAAAAGCGCGCGTAGATAAGGCATTTTTAACGCGTATTTACGTACTAAATATACGCTAACAGGGCGATTTTTCGCGGCAACAGGGAAATATCACTTTTTTTTACATTTTACAAATACTAAAGGTCCGTGAAATACTGTCCATCAAAAAAATAAAAAATTATGTTCCTTATTAGTAGAATCTTTTTATTTAAATTTTGTTATTTTAAATTCCCGCAAAAACGGTAGTTCCATTGGCCACGCCCCTAATACGTCACGATTCATATTTATTTGTTCCTGACGATTCAAATTTGTTTGGAACATTGTCACGAATCTGGATGTTAAGGCCAAACATGTCGTGTTTTTCTAGTAAGGTATTTAAATAAAAATAAAAAAACATATGAAAACATTTCTCCACAATATTCATACTGATGTTGAAAATACAATTAATTATTCTTAATCCATTTCATATATTTTTATCGGTATTCGTAGTATGTGATATTTACCTTTTCCGTTCAGAATACCAGCCCAGAAAGATAAATAAAGTTTTTGAAGAGTAAATCAAATTATTTCATTTAAAAAAGCGATAAAACACATTATTTTGTATCCCATGACATTGTTTATTCGTAATATAAATTTTTAGTAACGATTTTTTTAAACCCACATATGCCCCAGTTACCTATATATAGTACACAATTTTTTTTACCACAACCTGCCAATCAATTTAATATGTAGTAGTATCTTATATGCCCATTGTCTACTACTACATACTAGACTTACATACTCCCTTCTCACAAATATAATATATGTTGTAAGAGACATCAATATTAAAAATATGATTTAAAAGTAGTACAATACATTTACAAAGGGCAATATTCAATGCAACATAACACCTAGAATTTTTGCGGTTGGAACATTTAGCACGAGACTGCATTCAGAATGCAGTTGAATGTACAAAATGCACTCGCCGGGAATTTCCCGCATATTCCGGCCACTCTGTTGTTTTCCTGATAATTCGACATCCAGGTTGTTTTCCGAATTTCGCCGATAATTCGATAATTGGATTATTTCCCGAGCGATGCCAGTCTATCTGGAAAACAGACATTTTATATGACAAACTGGGAAATCTAAATTGAAATTACAAAGCAATAATGCGAGCGTCCTCAAACGAATCGGATTAAAATTCTAAATACATTTGGAATAAAGGATACTGTAGCCATTGTTGGGAAATACTGACGACCAGCAGAATTATCGCCCGATAAAAATATTTGTACGTTTAGATAATTTCTTCGATAATTTGAAATATTATTATTAGTTACTTATAGCAGGGTATAAATTAAAATAGATGAAACACAACATTTATTTGTTAATTAACGGACGCAGCCTGAACCTCACTCGCATAAAAAAAGGTTTAGCTCCTTAACTTCCCAAAAATAAAAAAAAATGGAGAAATTGAAGGAATATGGATGTTCGAAATTAGACGGAATGGTGAATTTTTTTTGTTCAAAGAAAACAATATTTGGGTTTTTATGATTTACCAAAATACTTCAATTATGGGGACGTTTTCAAAGAGTTAGATAATGGAAATAAAGTTTGGGTAGAGTGGGGTTTATGCGTCGGACCTCTCCCGTTCGTGAGTACGCAACTCTAGCCACCAGGCTACAACCCGATTCAATGTTACCCAGTGTGTAAAGTGGCCGTTTAAACCAACCAACAATAGGTCATAAGCTCTTTAAATATCCATACTTTCATATAACCTTCTCAAAAATGTTTTTTTCTCCGTTACAACGCATTTTGATTTCGATAACTCCGTAGGGGTGGAATCCAGCCTTGTCTACAAACATTTGGCCATACTTAAAATACTGTTGGTTTTAAAAACGAAATAATGATTTCTGATAACCTTATTTGTTCAAATTTCAAACGTGCAGTCTTGATTCGATTACCACCCGCCAGATGGCAGTCGAACAGCAGCTAAGCCACGTAATGAACCAATAAATAATATTTGTCCTTCCAACTTCGTATTGAGGGAATTTCACAAATCTACGAACCTACTTCAGTACAGTTCGCCAAAGTTTTGATTTTAGCTGCCGTTCAGCCTTTTTTTACTTTTTTGTTTACTAGCACACGCTCATCTTTCTAAATAGTGGTAAACACGTAAGGTGACCAAGCGTAAAATCAGAGATCGATTTCTAATTAGGTTCGAAACATAATAAATAAATAATTTCGAAACTTCGAGTGGAATGAATATTAATAGTGTCACTTTTCACTCCAGTAAAACCGCTGATTAGAACCAATTTTACCTGACAAGAAAAAAACAGTTCGAAAGAGATAAATGTTTTCATTACATAATTTAAAAAATAAAATTATTGAAAAATACGCTATATGTTATTAAATATTTGTAAATGACTACTTACCGACAACTATGGTGAAGGTGTATAGTAGGTTTTGCATGTTGGTTTAATTGGTGTCCTTACGAAGAGACGGGTACGTCTCGAAACCGGGTGACATAGCAAAGTCGGTAAGTGGTTATTTACAAATATTTAATAACATTTAGTTAAATGTTTGACCACAAAGTTAATGCTTTAAAAATTAATAATATTTTATCAGCGAGAAATACGCCTTCACGAAAACGCGACATGATTGATCGTGACACTCGGGACGTCAAGATTCAGTTCCATCTATAATGTTTGGTATTCTTGCTTACTTTTTGTATGGTCCGTTATTATAGCGTGGTTTTTACGACGGATTTTGACGTTATGAATTATATATTCTCTGTGCTATACAGTATTTATAACTATTTCTTCCAGATTTAAAACACAAAATATTGTTGTAAAATCACTGACAGTAGCTTGTTACTTGACCTAATGTCTGCACAGTAGTTAAATGTGTGAGCTGTACTAATAATATAATGTTGTTTTCTTTTTCTTCTATTTTTTTCTTTTTTTTTTCTCTTACTATTATTTATACATATATATATTATATCTGTGTAGATTTAAATATGAATATGTAATATTTTATATGTATTTTGTATATATTTTTTAAAACGTGTAAATGAATGCCTCGACACGGGTTGTGCCCAGTTAGGTATTCATATTAATAAATAAAAAAGTTTTATGTAAAACGTGAAAAAAAATAAAAAAATGTAAATAAACGTGCATGAAACAATAAACTACGATCTCCTCATACAAAGTGTTTATTTATTTATTTTAAAGAAACAAACAGTCGATCATGAAATAGAAACATTAAAAAAATACAGTTTAAAGACAGACCAGCAAAGTTTCTAAATAAGAATCATACATATTATTAAATTGTGTTACAACAAAAAGGTGTTTTAGTGTATTTGTATGAGAGTAAGTGAAGATGTGTGTTTATGTGTATTAGTGTAGGAGTACGTGTTCAGGTGTGTGTAAGTGTGAGCATCATTAAATAGTAAGTCGGATCGTATCGGAGCCAGAAATAATGTGTCTTAATTTATTTTAAAATAAATTGAGGGGCATGTAAAATAAATAAATAAATGAACAAAATGCATTAAAGTTAGAGCAAGAACGATAGAAAAAAGAGTGTTGTGCATAGTTAGTGCTGCAGACTGGCAGATGAAACAAATACTTATTTCTTGTCACGTGAAAGGGGACATTAAGATTAATTTTGGAGAGTAGGTTAAAAGAGTCTACTTTATTATTTTATATAAATAACATAATTCAGATACAGTGCGTCTATTTTCAAGGATAAAAAATCCATTTTGTTTGGCAGATTGGCTGTAAGTACAAAGCGTTATATTGTTTTTATAATCTAGGTATTTAAAACAATTCGTTGAACATTTTCAATCCTTTCTATGTTTGTTATGTATTGTGGGCTCCACACAACGGATGCAAACTCCAAATTACTGCGTACAAAAGTGTTGTATAAAGTTAAAGTATGTACCGGAATCTCAAAATGTCGGCGTTAACAAAATATCGCGTATACAAATAGGACACAATCATTTTAAAAATAAAACAAAAACCCCACATACGGCATAGCCTGTGCTGATTAATTCAGTTTTACGTGACTTCAAAACATTGTGTATTATTATTTTTTTATATCATGATCTAATGTATCTATATCGTCTTGACATGCTCACAAGGCGAACCTATATTTAAATAAATAAAATTCGTTTTGTACATTTTTTTTTAGTCACTAAATTTGAAATTGTTATAATGTTACGTTATAACGTTTGAAGATTCTTTTCAGGTGCAATAAAAAAAGACAGGTTTAAAATAAATTCATAAGGAAATAAATATCAGAATAAAGTATTAAAAAAAAAACATCTCGTTGATTTTTTAATTCCCTGATACGCATAAAATAATAAAGTTGCGCTAAAGCCTCTCAAACATTATACTTTTAACTCGTTGTGTATGGCTTTGGTAATACCAAAGTTGCCTTTAGCAATTCGCGTAATAACGCTAAAAGCAATGGCGAATGGCCAGAATATAATATGTACAAATATAGCGGGCTATTTGATGATACAGAATGATCCGTCGTTTTTGTTCTATCATTTTTCTCACTTCCCTTTCGTAACAGGACGCCAGCCATTACAACAGGGATGGACTTTTTACATACGCTTATACATAATTTATATTTAAAAAGCATACGTTTGTTGAAATGTAACTCAAGTTCATTATCAACATCTTATCCACCCCTGAGAGTGCATAGGGCAATGTATTTGTTAAGTAAATGAATCGTATCTCGATCGTCTTTAACAAGAAGGTAATGTGATCGGTCTTAAGGCTCAGGTACCAGTCTAGGGACAGTGAAATATTGCAGTGTAAAATCACCTTAAAAACGAATTTTTTTTATCGACTCTCTCAGGAATCGAACCCAAGACCTCATGCATGGTAGGCACTGGCCAACCTTTCAGGATTTTTACTTGAGAGTAGCCAAAGAATCAAACACACTCGTCCAGAATTCTGATTTTATTTCACAATACTTATACTTATTTTTGCACCACAACAGGCCAGGAGTCCCAAATACAGTGGTGAATTACATCACAGAACACCCAGGCTTGAGAACAATAACTTTTTTTTTGGTGTTCTCACCGGAAATCGAACCCGGAACCTTCCACGCGTGATTCAAGCGTCTTGACCACTACACCACGGAGGCCGCACGGAGGCACAAGCAGAATTGTATTCTTTATTCGCCTAGACACAGATCAATTTTCATTTACCAGTAAAATTTCTGTGCTTATAATTGTAGGCTTATAAGCTTCTAATGATGTCTAACTTTTTTGGTTTGATTTGCCTGGGTCATAGAATTAAAAACAGTCAAGAAACCGCATACGCGCATCAAACAGAAAGTGACTTAACTACTCTGAAAAGAGTAGTTTTATGTTTTGACCCATTAGTTACTTTGTAGACGTCGCTCAGTACGCAACTCCTGATTCGAATTCAACAATGCCGCGTTGTGTCATTTTAAAGTGTAGAAATACTGCTGGTATCTCAAAAAAACAGGATGGTATCACATTTCATGTGTAATTAGCAAATGCATGTGTAAGTAGCATATGCATTATTTAAAAATTAAATTATTTCTCTATTTGTCAGATTGTCAAAGAAAACAAAATGGACATTTTGTAAGTGTTGCTAAGGTAGTAATTTTTTTACCCTTCTTCGCTCATCTAACAGAGAACTAATGAAAATTGGACCTCGGATTAAACAACGCCGTGGTAGACATTTGACCGTCATTATCTTTAAAACATAAAATATTATTTAACATGATATAAAAATATCCGTTTCATTCAAAATAAAATTTGTTTTATATTTTAAGTTCAAAGTTCATTAACTCAATTACTCTTATTAAATGACCCTTTATTTATCTACACTGTTGTGTCAATTAATATTTCCACGTGCACAATAAAATTTTAGAGAAATTAACAGGTCGCTTTTTTTTTCCTTACGTTTGTGTCATGATTAAATTTTTCCCATCGCGCAACATTACGCGGCGACATCACAAATGCGCGTGGAGAAAATGGGGCATAGTGGGGGGATTTTTCTACACAGTCCTATGTATTCAAATATATATGATTCTACGCTCCTTCTGGACTATTCTTAACTCTATTGTTAATTCTTCTTCCTATTCGGTACCTTATGACAGGATTCAAACCACCATGTCCTTGTACGAGACACGATTCATGAGAGCTGCCACAAACGAAGTACCTCTTGCGTCATCTGATCCAACCAGCTCATTGGAGACCTCCCTAGTCCTCTTCTTCCCTCTAAGCTGCCGATCACAACAAGCTTTTCTAGGCAACCTTGCTCTCTCCTTGTGAGGTGACCAAACTATTGGAGAACTCTTCTGAGGAATATGGTGGAGAGTTTATCCGTCAGCTTCAGATTCTAAAGAATGGATTGAAATTGTAAATACATTAGGTCTATAAGATAAGTAAGTACAGTCCATTCAAATCTTTAATAACATAATCATTAAAATGTGCGTACTTAAACAAAAAATATATGTATGTGCCTGGTTTCGCTCTATATTTACTATTATTTTCAAATGATGTAAAGATAAACGCCACGAATCCACATCTGTATTGCATTTTGTGGCATATTATTTAGTAAAGCAATACACTCAGTGGATGACCAACACAAAATGCGCGAGTTGGCTACTCAACCTTACATTATAACGCATCCATTTATTGGTACCAAGTTTATCAAATTGAATCAATTTTGCGATTATACAGTTCACAACAATTTTGTATAAATGTGATCAAATTTTGCTCATACTAGTTAGTTTACAAATTAACCTGTACAATAATGAATGATGCTATCGGTTCAAACACCAGTAAATCTGTTAAAATTATTAGCGTTTCCATTCTAATTTTGGACCCATAGAAATGAAATGCTAATAATATGTATTTATTTATATTACAATAACAATTGTAGTCGACAATATTTTACCTAACTTCCATTACTTAATGGCAGACTGTAAATCAGAAAGAATATAATTTTAAATGCATCTTATTAAAGCAGTGTTTCCCAGTCTTCTTTATGCCATGCCCCACCATAGTATTTTTAAAAGTCAGATGCCTCACCGGCATCTTTTTAAAGTAAACAGCAGGTAAATTTCCAAATCATATTGTAATATTTTTGTAAACATATAAAACCCTGAAACTGAAATGATTACAAAACCCAAATTGAAAATGTAACTAAGTAGAATAAAATACAAATGAAAACAATAGTAAAACACGAGTGACAATTGAATTTGAGCAATTCATGATTACATTCAGTTACGCTTGCTACAAAGAAATTTGATGCCCGGATCTAACCTAATTAATTTCAGTCTTAGGTCCCCTCTATACCTCTATAAGTTATATCCAATCGATTTCGTTTTTTAATGAGTAAATCATTAGAGCGCTAAAACCATATTCCACCAAATCAGATGAGGGAAAGGGTAATAATGATTTTCTGGCATGCAAAGTAATATTAGGATATTTTGGGTTAGTTTCTTCGCAAATTCATGCCATTATTCCTACATCCTGCACAGTTTCTGTGTTTTCAGATTATTGAAATTGTAACGGACTTCATTAAATTTTAAGTACAATTTAGCGTATATTTCAATTTTGTCCATCTCAGGCATTTTTTGTATGACCGATGAGTATTCTCCTTTATATGTGAAATGCCGACGTGTCTCATCTCTGAAGCGTGGTGTCCCACCTCTGCGGCGTTATGCCCGACCGGTGGGGCGTAAGCCCCACCGTGGGAAACACTGTATTAGAGTAAATACATACGCATAAAAAAATTGCACTTAGAAGGGATGGGTTCACAGTGACCTATTTTTCAGGCTGATAAGAGGGTGTATTGAGAACGCAGACATTTTTGAATTTATCCATTTTCATGTTCTGGATTTAGGAAGTTTTTATGTCTGACGGCATCAGCACATACTGTTTTACCTCCCTGCCTCCAGAACCAACCTGCTTCTGGCCATGCCGACAAGAAGAACAGTCAGGCAGCTGAACATGATCACTTTGGAGATCGACATCATTCACGTCAGAGTAACTATAATTATAAGGCAAATACTCTCGTTCTTGGGGGGAATTATGCCTTCATAATATTGACCCATGAATAATGGGTTCATAATCTTATGCGTTATCCCGATTCAGCGCTACAAACATTTTGTTTTATTTGCAATGATATTTTGGTCTAATAAAAATCCATTTTAATTTGATAGAATTTAACTAACCATAATATCGTTGAGTTTCTTGTACAAGTTGGTAATTATATTTTACTAGCAGTTAAATATGGCACACTTAAAGAAAAAGCTTATCCCTAATCAACAAATTACATAAAACTGGAAATTGAAATTTACAAAATATATTTTTTTGTGTTTACAAAAATTAGATAATTTTATTTACTTTTTAAACAAAGATAATTTGATTCCATTTATGAAGACATATCATTTTTCGAAAATGTGCTGTTACCAACAACTTGTGCCAGAAACCCGACGATATAAAGATAGTAGCATCTAACTTTAACAACACTAAGAATTAATTTTTCCGAGGAAGTGATATTTTTTCGGAAAGAAAAGTAGCCTCTGACACTTTTTAGCTCTCCGGCTATTCCTACGCAAAAAAATCACGTCAGTCGGTTTCTCCGTCGCAAAGTGATCGAAGAACTCATTTCTCCACTAAGAAATTTTACGAGGGAGCTATATTTTTTGGGGTGAAAAGTAGAGTATTTTACTTCTTAGCTCTTAAGCTATCTCTATTTAAAAAATTAAGTCGATCAGTTGCTCCGTTGCGACGTGGAGGAAACACAAACTCACAGACAGATCGCTTTCGCATTTATAATATTAAGTATGGATGTGGATTACTTATTGCGCATGCCCACAGATATATTTTTTTTGTTTGATAAATGAGCCGTGGAGTACACGAATTCTGTGTCCGGGTGAATAAAAAATGCAAGTTCTGAGTGTGAAAAATAATATGAACCCTGAACACGGTGGTCACTCTCAGGTAAAAATCCTTAAAAAGGAAATCATGTGAGGATATTCTTGAGATCCTGTGTTCGATTTTTGAGCAGGAGGGATGTAACATATTGGTTTATAAGGTGGTTTTCTATACTGCAATATTTCAATGTTCCTGGACGGATGACCTTACCTTTCATGTAACAAAAATGATCTAGATCGCAGCAATTGAAGTACCAATGCAGTGCCTTGTACATCACTAGATGCTGATGGGGAAATTACGAAAGCGCGAAGTTTAAATTTGCTAATTAAGTTAAAGAATTTTTATTAGATCCGTGTAGGTACTGTGAAAAATTAAGTAGAAACGATTATAGGTAGATATAATTAAGTAGCTTTTGTGAAAAATTAAGTAGGTACCTTAATATTGTATGTTTGGCGTTGTATCGCGTTGCGTCGTATATTCGCTGGCTATTTATGGGCCATGGTAAGTGCGGCAATGTTTGCGGTCGTTTCGCTGTTTGTTTCAGCCGACCGCGCCTGCATTTTGTATTTGAACTGTAAATTCTCAGTCGCTCGCGAGCTTTTTGATACCTGAAAATGCAGGGAATTGGCATTACCTACCTAGCAACAATGTGGGAGCGGCGCTTGTTAACCAATAAGTTCACCCACCCCGACATTACCGAATATTTCTGTTTCGAGATTATGCAATATGCGCACACCTATGTTGGCTTTTCTATTCCTACTCACTTCGTACGCCCTTCGTATAAAACGCAAACTCAATCATGTAAAATGAGAAAGTTCAGTGCTTCAGTGTGAAATCTACATTAAAAAAGTTTTGGTTCCGTATGTTTCAAATCTCAAATCGCATATCTCGGAAGTAATAGATGGATTGACTAATTTTTTTTACAAAACATTGCATTTTAGCAGAAGAGTGTTTCAATATACTTTTTATTCGGAAGTACCAGTGGAAACGGAACATTCTACGCGTTTTTAATTGACTCATAATTAGTCGTAGTTAACAAATACTGAATTACAGTTCAACACTATTATCTCTCATCAACTTCAGGGTGCCTGAAAGAATGACTAGACAGGTGCCACCGTTTTGTAGCAACAATTCACGGACAGTGTATACTTGAAATGCCGTATTAAATAGACTTCATGAACTCGGCAATAGTTATTCCCACGTATCTGATATATTTAGTGTAGGGTATTGTTCCTATAGAACAAACCTTTTGAACTTTTTCAAAGATGGTGAATGGTAATTATATTAATTTATTCATGCATTTTGTAATATTCACAGTTTTTTGTTCACTTTGCCCAGCTGTATGAAACAGTACTTATGATTTTCTTGTTGTATTACCGTAGAATGTTTTATTATTTAAACTTTCTACTAAATATGCTGTATAATTTTTAGGTTTATTTTTTTTTATATAAATCAAGTATAAGGATATTTACGTTTTAAAAAAAATTATTTTAAAAATAAGCCAAATATGTAATATTATAAATGTTTGTTAAAGGCAGCCGTTTATGTTAATAAAATAAAGTAAAAAAAATATAATAACACAGTGCTGCTATTTTATCAACTTTGGGAAAAGTAACAATTTTCTTTTCTTATATTCTACAGCATAGTTTTAGCAACGCAAATTAAGGCATTAAATTGAACAATTTGTTTTCTCGGTAAATGTATAGTTGCTAGAATATTTTTATCTTCTCCCCTACAAATTGATATCAGACAAAGCCACGGAAAAGCGTAGCCGGAATTGGCTAGTTGAATATACAACATATTTTCTTACAGACGGCAAAAATTAGAGCATCTAATTGTACTGTGAAGTTTCTCGAATATATAAGAAAACATTATTCCTTAAAAAAATCAAAGAAATTTGTATTTTCACTCTTTATTCGTATGTGCTGGAAAGATTTAGAAAGCGGAGCCCGTATTTTATAGTAATTTTGTTTCTCATATATTCACTCTAACGCTATAAAATAGTATTTTACTCTCGTTCCCGCTTACACGATACGAATGAATTTGCGAAACGAATTAATTACAGAATAAGGCCCTAGATTTGGAATCAGCGGGTAAAGTTTTATAAGAATCACCGTATTACGTTCAAGTAACATTCGATAAATTTAATTTTGCCATTCACTGAAATAATTTAAATCTTGTTATTGACTTAAACTCTTCCCCTTTTAATCCATCCTCTTTTTCATTGCTTTATTATTCCTCTTTCCGAATTTAAAATTTATGGTTAGTTTAGAGATTCAAAATATTTGGACATTACTTTACTGTTCATGTTTTGTAAAATTTTCTAATAATTAATAAAACTAAGGAATTACAATCATAATTATCTATTATCTTACTAAACGTCTTTTGTTTATTTTTAAAAATACATATGTCTTCAATCCGATGTAATAATTAAAACTGAAACTTCGATTATTCCAATAATTGATTTATTGACTGTCAAATATTTTTATAAAAATATTATTAATCTTTAGTAAATAAATTACTATACAAATAGGTGCGAACACGCAGGGTATTACCCAAAAAATAAACATATTAAATTACTAGACATTTGTATTTTTACAACTACACTGAATGTCGAGAGAGTCTGTTCGAAAAATAAAATTTTATTTCAGAATACTTAAACGTTATAATAAAAATTATGTTCGTATAAACTGCGCACTCAAACGTTAATGCATTGGGATTTAATAATGTTCAATAAAGTTGGTAGCAGGAAATTAATCTAAAGCAAAATATTTATTCGTAAAATTTTACAGTCGAAAATTTTATTTACTCGTAATTTAACAATAATACCTATGTGGCACACTTTCTCTTGCTTAGAAAAAAAAATGTTTGAAAATGATTAGATTATTATGAGATGGGATAAAAAAATAACAAACCCAGAAAAAACCCAAGGGATAATATGGGACTCACACTTAAAAGTAATGTATAAGTAGGATCGCAGGACGATAACAGATTTAACATTTTTATATAAAATCATTCGTTCTAAATTCGACTGTTGCTAACTCCTGGATTTAATAAATATTTACATACTCATACGTATTACTAGAAAAATCTGTATATATATAAATGAATCGCCGTTATTAGTCTCGCAAAAACTCGAAAACGGCTTGACAGATTTATGTGCGGTTTTTTACAAAATTTAAATAATGAGGTTTATAAATAAGAACATCTTCAATATTTTTAGTAGAATAAAAGTTGTAAGCATATATGCGTTTTTAGTCGAGTTTCCACGGTTTCATTCGACTAAAGTGCATATTATATTGAAAAATTCGGAGTAAATTGTTTTTTTTTAATATTAAAAAAGATGTATTTTAACGTTTACAAACAACAAATTATGAAGTAAAGTTTTGTAATTATACTTAATAATGTTTAATCTTAAAAGAAAACGCGGTCCGACTTTTCTTCATACAAACGTATTCCCGTATTATCTCTTTGGATTTTGACACTAGAGCAGTGATTTTTTTACACACTTTAGATATTTACTATTGGCGTGTCTTTATTGTTTCATTTTTACAAAAATAGTTTATTACGGGAACTAGACACAGTTTTATCTGCCATCTTCGGGCTCACGGTATACAAACTATTTTTGAAAAACGCAAAACTTACTGACACAGAAAATTTTATTCTGATACTCTGTCTAAAAAAAACCAAAATCGGTTGACTTTTGAGGTGCGGAAAACAGGAAAACAGGACAACGAAACTTCGATTTTGTCTTTTCTAAAAAAAGTTCTGACATAAAGTTATCTTTTTCGTACAGTATCGGAGAGGCATCTGCAAGACAGTGACAGAAAAACAATGTCCAAATATTTATTTATTAATATTCTCTGTGCTCACAATTTGCGTCAACCGAAACACAAAAATAATCATTTATACGTACATATTTAATTTGGACTAAATACAGTAATTGATATCAAACTTTCAATTGTGTTCATTTAATATATATATACGAGTATGCACTCAAATCTAGCAATAGCAAAGCATTGCCGGGTTCAGCTCATATTATATATTATTAACACCCTTCTCAATCTAACTATCATTGTCACTCACCTATACCGCGTATACACAGACGAGGAAATGAAAATCGACATTTTTAATTCGAGTCTCTGTGAAATAAAATCGTCTCGGTAGATATATATGTTTTATGATGTTCTACACTAACGATTAATTTGCAAAAACCTACTAAAAAAACTACTTTTGGCTTATGTACATAACATCTTTTGTATGCTGACATACACATATGTATAAATATATTTTTTGCTGTTTTTTTATTATTCCTGTTATAATATTACATCCATTTTATTGTTTTTTTATTTTTGTGTAACTAAACTTAATGTATTTATTATAAGTTTGCGAATAAGAATATATTTTCTACTTCTTGTTTCATTAATTTTAATACAATATAAATGTATGCAATAATACATTTAAATTTGTAAATTCATTACTTCTCCGTTTACCATCGGCGTGATTTTATTAGATTTACGTCAGCTGAATCAAATTCTAGAAACTGAAAACAGCTTTTATGTTCAAATGTATTTTCCTCCTGTCTCCAAATTAATACGATCTTCGTGAACATAAAAAATCCACGTGTGTAATAAAATACACACTTAATGTCAGGAATAAGAAACACGATGTTTATGTTTACAAGGGCTTGTTATACATACGTGTAAAAATTCAGTTTTTTTATTTCCTTACAAGAACAATGAGACATAACGTATAATAAACGTTTTTTTGTTCACAGTATTTTAGTAATATAGCAAAAACTTCACGCATAGGTAAATTTGCAATAATTTTCTGGAAAAAAACACTAATAATGTATAAATTTAACATTTAAACAAACTTAATCTAAAGGGAAAAAAGATTTTTCTTCTTTTTCTTTTCCACATCCGCTCCTAAGTGGAGCATGTGGACATCACCAGTTGCCTCTAGGAGACCCTATCGCCATTGGAGAATATTGTCCAATTGTTTAATTTTTACAGTATCTACTGAACATTAAATCTAAACAAATGGAGATAATCAGTCAAGTCTTTGTGTCATGTAGTATTTTGTTTTTGTGAAGGTATGAGGTGAGGGATGAGGGGGGTTGAGGTTCGATCTTAATTTCTATAATTATGTTTTATTACAATAAAATTTAGCTTTGGAGAAATATTTAATCTATACTCATTGTCATATATGTATACACTAGATTCCATACTAAGCACCCGCCCTTTGTCCCATTCAACCTTAGTTCCGGAACATTACTTGCAGTCAGTAAAAGTAAAGCTGCGTAAAAGGGCGCGACATAAAACTTTGAATTAACAGTAAACTGGTGTAGACAGTAGACAGTTAATCTTTTAATTATACCTCAGTGTCTATACTAGCTATTTTACAACATTCTTTTCTTTAGCTATTTTAACAACATTTAACAACATTTTATATATTAAGCTATTTTACAATATCTGTATACCTAGCAAAATTTGCTGATGTGTCCAAATCCTTACTGCTTAATGTCATTGTGATATTTGTTAATAATAAACTTTCTTACAAGTACAGTATTAAAATAGTGAAGAATAAAGCTACGTATATCGCGTTGTTAATAATAATTGCTGTTTGAGTTGATTTTCACAGAACCACGGAAAATAATAGTCATTTATTACTTACATATTATGCTCTTATATGTAGGTACATATTTATGATATTTTTTTGTAGATTACCTAAAAAAATAAATCACGACTCGCCACTGATAGACAGTTAGTCTTTTTTACTTTAGTATGCGTTCGTGTTGATGCGGCATGACGCGACAACGCTCATTTTTAGAACTTTCATTTAAACCCATCATTCTATTAAAGCATCATCTCCATTTAAATAAACCTCAGTGAATAGAACACGTTTTAACAAAAATGCTGGAAATATTAAATTGACGTAGGTACTACAATAATAATAAATGTTATCAATTGTTTCAATAACAATTTCTCCGATGTAAATGTACCAAAAATTGAAATATGCGTTTTATTTTAATTTATTAAATCATGAAAAAAGGCGTGAACACTCTGCGATTGATTTCAATCAAATTTATCTCACAATGCAAAATAAAACCTTGTGATACTTTTACACTTTTACACTTTTATGATATCATCAATATTTGAAAAAGACATAGATTGTGACAGCCGAGTGGAGTTCATTTGTTTTCGCATTTTACGCGCCATTTGCCAATACAGGTGCCTACTATATACAACAGCGGCATAATGAGGATTCGGTGAAAAGAAGAAAAAAGGAAAATTGCTTCATGTTTACGATTATGGCGTGCTATTTTATTTAGCTCGATACTGAGTCGTTTTCTACGGTATACGAAATAATGGGGGAGTGTAGTGATCCAGTAAAATCAAACCTTTTAATAAAGCTGTCAAAAACAATCGATGTTTGCCAAATTGATTGACCGGATTGTGCGCTTTTAAATAAACAATATTTTCATAAAACCAATTTTTAAACCCCAGGCAGATCATAATTGGACTATTGGTCAAAATTCTCGATAGTTTTATTGTTGGTGCTTTTAAAATGCAACATAGTACAAAGGCAGGAGATATTATATTTTGACTTTGGATATTTTGTTTTCAATAAACCTCTACACAAAACATCAATTAGAATTATTGAAACAATGATGATGGCATAAAATTAAGAATAGTCCAGAAGGAGCGTAGAATCATATTTGAATACATCGGACTGTGTCCAATAATTCCCTCACTATGCCCTACTTTCGCCGCGCGCATTCGTGATGTCGTAGCGTAATGTTGCTTGATGGGGAAGAAAAATCATAACACAAATGTAAGGTAAAAAGAAATCAATCTGATAATGTCTCTAAAAAAATATTGTGCACGCGGAAACATTGATTGATACAACGGAGTAGATAAGTAATGGATCATTTAATAAGAGTAATCGAATTAATGAACTTTAAACTTAAAATATTAAACAAATTTTATTTGACATAAAACATTTTTATATCCTGTTTTGAAAATAATGTCGGTCAAATGTCCACCACAGAGTTGTTTAATCCGAGATCCAATTTTCATTAATTCTCTCATTAGATAAGCAAAATAGGGTAAACAAAATTACTACCCTGGTAACACTAACGAAATTTCCATTTTGCTAAAAGAAACATATACGGTATACCAATGGAAACGCATGTCAAAGACATTTACAAACTTACTGACATTCTCCCATTTTTGGTCATACCGTATTATCAGATTACAAAAACGGTGCTTCAAGGTGTGAATAAAGACTCTGACCAATATTGGCTATACCTTTAATCGTGACGTCCATCGGTATAATACGCGACAGCGTCAAAATATTCACGTACCTGTATCACGCACGACAAGGTATGGTCTAAGATCTCTGCTATACCTTGCTTGTAGCGAGTACAACAGGCTACCGGAGTCCTATAGAACGTCAATAAATAACTGTATTCATTTAAAAAATTACTACTTGTGGAGGTACGTGGAGGGTGAAATTTAGTTTTAAGTTCTTTTTTCCCTTAAATATTTATTTCTTGCAATATGTAAATAAAACAATTTTATTTTTAATTTTTATTATGGATTGTTTAAAGGATGGCAAGCGGATGTATGATTTGTATCATATATTTGCTTGCTATCTTATTTCAGTTTTTATGTACATATTATTACTTGTTACTTTATTACTATTTGTTGCTATATTATTGTTGTTAACATACCTATATGTAAATATTTTTCTGTCCCAAAATGAGTTTGTTGTAACTCCTGGGAGTACAAAAAAATATTTGTATGATTTAATAAAAAAAATAAAAAAAGTTTCTTTCTTCGAGAATCTGACTAATTCAATTTTTAAGAAATACATTTGTTATATACACATTAATTTGCTAATTACACATGAAATTTGATTGCATCCTGTTTCTTTAAATCCTTGCAGTATTTCTACACTTTAAAAGGACACAACACGGCATTGTTGAATTCAAATCAGGAGTTGCGTACAGAGCGACGTCTACAAAGAAACTAATGGGTCAAAATGTAAACATACTTATTTATGAGTAGTTGAGTCGCCTTCTGATTGATGTGCCTATGCGGTTTCTGGACTATTCTTAATTCTGTGGATGACGGTTTAGTAACACTAAAAATATGTTATAAGTATGATATTAGAACTTTTTATATTTAGTACCCATAATTTTGAATTAATTGCCAAAGAATAAAAATTAACAACACAACGCAACAATAGCAAAATAAGAAAGTGGCTACTAGATGAAACGTTTACTCGTTTATGTAACTAGTTTATGAATAAAAATGTTTTATAAAAATATTTTTAACATATTTTTTTTCCTGTATTTGAAAAATAAACCAGTTTGTTTGTACGTATATTACTGATCTTTCTGGCTGTTATTTAATTTATTTTTCACCACAACAGGCCAGGATGCCCAATTACAGTGGTGAATTGCATCACGGAACACACGGGCTTCACAAAAATCACATTTTAATTTTTGTGTCCTCACCGGGAATCGAACCCGGCATCTTCCGTATGTGAGTCAAGCATCTTGTCGACTACATCACGGAGACAGACAAATTATTAAAATTATCAAAATATTTCTATTCTATCTGTAAATTCATGGTTTTTATAAATTAAGGTAATGTTATTTAAGTTAATATTTATATAAATCTTCACCAACAAGCCACGGAAAGTGTCTTGCTGAGATTTTAGTTACTTATATAAAAAATACTTTCACTTTCATATTTATCTACATACAGCAATAAACAAACATATTTATGCGATTCACATAAAAAAATACACTGTATCATCATTATTTATGGACAATATATGTATTCATAAAATATTCATTACGATTTATCGGTTACCTAGAAACTAGAACTAATGAATTGTAAGCAGGGGACGTCATAAGCCCGTATGACAATGGGAAGTTAACAGAGTTATCTTCAATTGTTTATAAAGTAAAATATAATCCTCCAGAAACAAAAATTTACATCTTCAATAATAGGTTTCTGATGGAGACACGAATTTTCGTACAGGAATTTACATTTTACTTTATGGATAAATTAAGATAACTCTATTAATAATAAAATAAATAAAACAACTTTGTTTTTAACCACTAATTTTTATTTTTCACCGACCGGTTTCAAAGCAAACAAGCTTCTTTGTCAAGGTTTACGTAACAAATGAATTGATTCCTTTTTTTATGTCTATCAAGTTCACTTAATACTACACGTGGACCCTCGTGCCACCAATGATCCACCCTTCCAGTTACAGGCTGTATACATAGAATTCAAGATCTAAACAATAGTTACAGCAGATACAGCAGAAAATTTATTCTAAACTCACAATATTTATTATAATTATTTCAAATAATGCGGTAAACTCTCCCAATTATGATTCCCCATTACAGTATAAAATTTTGATCTACGTATCTAGGGTAAAGGGGTTAAGATGTAGAGCGCTGATATCAAAGACCGTTTTCAGTTGATAACTCCTGAGCCTATTAAATTTGTCATCATTCAATTCGTTAGGTTGTGTTCATTAAACAGAAATATCAATTTAGAATTCAAAAATATTGTATTAAATTAAAATTTCTTTCTTTAATGATTTCCGTGTGAAAATAATGGAAAAAACGGAAGATATTTTTATTTCATTATTTTTAATGGGTAGTAGCGAAAACTTAAGAATTATCAGTATTATAGAGCCACAAAAGTTTAAAATATTTACTCAGAATTTCAAATCTTGTTGTTAGTGTTTATTTCAATAAATATTTCATGCTAATCGTAGAAAATAAAGTTATTAAATCACTTACATTTAAATTTAGCATTTCGGCATGGTGCCAAATATTTTTAAATAAAATAATGCAGTAAGTTTATCGACATTAAGTGCCGATATTTTTTTTCTAATTTTGTATAAAAATTGTTATCCGTGCATTGAAAATATGTTCATGCAATTTGTCTGAAGTATTTTTGATGTAAAAACATGATTTTCATTCAAATATCATCAATGTATCTAATTTACTACTCACCTCGACAATATATCATCTCTTAAAGTGTCGACAGCTGTGTACTTTACTCTATTTTATAAGAAAATATTTTCTTAGCTGTAATTATAAACAAGGTTGCATTGTCTTTGGCGCTGATTACTTTATTATAAAGAGAAACAATATGTATAATGTTTATTATAAATTTGTATGAACCACTTTAATTTTTGTTATTTCAATTTCAACTTTATTTATTCATATATATATGTACATTACAAAATAGAGATCTTAATTCATACATATAAAAATGATAAAAATAAAAAAGTCAGTAAAATTGGGTACATGAAAATAACACGCAGGGAAACCAGGTATCTTGAAAATAATAATATGTTAAAAAAGTAAGAGAATCAAGTAACGAAAAACTCCCCCAGAGACGTAAAAAATAACAACATCCAAAGTAATATAAATACGTCACGTCGACCGGTATCGAAGTTACTTCCTCATTATTAGAACTTAAGATGATTCTAAAGGAAAATGTGACACTAATTATTCATAGATTGTGCTTTAATATTTTTTTATTGAAAAATGCCATTTTTATGTTTATTTTCAATTAAAATTTTACAAAACTTGGTTTGCGGAAAATTTACACTAAATTGATTGTAATAAATATCATAACAATATAATTTATGCCCTTTTCACAAAATGGTGTACAAAACAAAAAAATATAGTGCTACGGCGCGGAACCGTAGAACTAGAACTAACATTGGCTCCATATATATGTTCGGCATACTAAATGGTATAATCGATATTCCATCATTACTGGGACAAGTAAAATTCAATATTCCGACTCGTAGATTGAGAAACAATGAAGTACTGTTCATCGATCAGCATAGAACAAACTATGGCCTAAATTCTCCAATGACCCGCCTTTGTCGTATTGTTAACTCAAGACAAGATCTGGACTTTTTTGGTTTAAGTTTACAACGATTTAAACGAGCACTAAATAAATAGTCCAGATCTTGTCTCGATGTCCCTTATGTTTGTCAATGCTTCTTTCTTTTTTTAAAATGTTTTAAACTATTCTTTTATTGTAATATTTAAACCTTATAAATTGTATACATGGACAATGTCCGTTAATAAATAGATAAATAAATAAATAATTAAATAGAACCGTACATCGACACGGCGCGGCGCCGCATCGTGTTTATGTGTCCAGACCCTTACTATTTACAAAATAAAATGTTGTAAGAGACGAACAGAAGAATAAAAGAAAGAGGGAGAAAGAAAATATAATTAATAACGGGAGTAATTTTGTAAGATGTCTCAAAGTAAAATTAAATTGATTGTTTATTATGGAAAGTTTTCGGTTAATTTAGTTTTAGCTTTAGTTATTTCTAATCATTTTAGATTGTAACGAAGACCACTTTTATTAATATGTGAAATTTATACGCCCTTTCCTAGATTAAAATTGTGGTTTTCGGATATCTGAAATTTGACATATTAACAAAAGCGGTTTATACAAATTCGTAAACAAATAATATTAAATTGTTTTCATTATCAGTAATTTGAATGTTAATTACCTTCCAACCCTCAGATGATATTATTGAAGAGATGATAAATTATTGTTGCTTGTGGAAAACATCTTACGGTTTACGTCTCATGAAGTCAATTGTTACATAGATTAACCATGGATCAACGTAAATCTGAGCTAACAATACACTGTATTATGACAATAGGGTTATAGACAATGTACAAATCAATTTAATATGGTATGGACAAAGCACAAATAGTAGATTGCCAACCTAGCAGATCAAATTAACAGAATACATAATCATTGAAATATTTAGGTGCTGATTCTGGTTTAAATAAAAAAAATATTACATTCTTGCCCCGATACCGGCTTCACAAAACAAAAACTGGAAAATGGCAATGACGAATAATAAATACACCTGTACACTGGGTACACGTTTATCATCAAATATAGCAAATATTACATTGCTCTCAACAATAAAACAAAAAACAGATCACATAACAAATGCAATCAGTCATTTATAAAAAAGATGTACGCATTTCTGTGTAACTCATTACAGAAACTAGCTAGCATCAGTCAAAATAAAATAAAAAATAATTGAAAATATAATCGAGTATCTAATGAGGAAGTTCAGTGTCTTTTTTTATTTTATTATTTGTTAAAAGAATATTAAACTAAGCCAATATTTTTTTATATTTTTTATATATCGTATCAGCGCTCTGATTTTTTAAAGTTTAGTATTTCGGAAATAACTCCGCGTGTGACGTCAAAGGTTTTTCTATGACAGTTCTTCCGATTGGTTCGTTTTCGGTGACCAAACTGGATATCCTTCAAAGCTCTCATATCATTGGATGGTTTGTATGATCCAGTGACGTCATTCAAAGTAGTGCGTTTTTATTAAAATATTTATTATTATTTTTTTCGTACATTTTTAAGAAATTTTACCTTACAATTTAATGCTCAAATATGTACCGCGCGTAAGAAAACCGTTTTTGTATCCAATTTTCCGAAGGGCCAAGTGGCCAAGTGTAAAGTGGCCACCTAAACCAGCCAACGACAGGTCATAAGCCCTGTTAATGCCTGACTTCTATTTTCCCTTATTTAAGGTATTCTCCATCCCTGTTGTAATTTGTTGAAAAAAGATTTGTTTTTTTTTGTATTTTGTAGTTATTTTGACTTATATTTTCATGTCTTTGCACTGACCTCAGTGCACTCTGCTCACTGTTATTCTATATGCCTCATATAATAAATTAGAATAACACGACTATAGTAAGGCCCAAAGCACTCATGTTTATGCAAAACTCCAGATACCCTCCCTGTCAACAGTCTCCTAGGACTGTGGAGCACCGGGCCAGATACGCAAGGGCGGGGGGTAATCAACGCTCGAGCGCCGAGCGCCGAGCGATGGGCATTGTCCGAGGTAGTCGCCCGAATGTACGTGGGCTGACGTAATAAACATTTTCGAAATCAATATAATTAAAATTTATTTTAAAAATAGAGGACAATCCCACAGAGACTCCCTAAAACAAATTAAAGATAGACAATGCTCAAAAAAGTTAGGAACGTTATTGATTTATTTGTTAAGTCCATTCAACAATGGCAAACACATTTCCTAATAATACATATTGATACCTACACTTGAAATAAAATACAACGTAAGAAAATTACCGCCGGGACAAAAAAAAGTCATTACTACCCGAAGACAGGATCTATATGTGTGATCTATGCACTATATGTGTCGATGTTAAAATTTCTTAGTTTTGTTTTGTGATTATTTTAACTAACAACTACTTACCATTCTTCATTCATATTTTTAAAAATCGGGTTGTGGTCCCGTGGCTAGTGTCTTATTCTAGTCCTAGTGTGTCACTCTACTGCAACGTGATTCCCATTTTCCCATATTGTGTTATTTACAACTCGTTGAAAATGGCCCTCAAGATTAAATATTTGCGTAAATCATAAGAACGCAAATATGTATTTTTACTTTTAAAAAAACATAAAAAAATATTGAATAAATGCACTCAGAAGAAAGCGTATGTTGGTCAATAAATAAAATAATAAAACCAAACTAATAGTATTAGTGATACATAAGGTATATAAAAATTACTTCATATAAATAACAAAGCCTTCCTTTTTATTAAATTTACTTGCATCTGACGCATTAAGAAAACTTTTTTTTCATATGTTCGTAGTGTCCTAGAATTAGGTTCGCCGATTTGGAATCCACAATACAATACTTATAAAAATTGTATTGAACATATTCAAAACTATTATCTTAGACAATTAGATTTAAAAATAATGTTTCATTTTCAAGTAAGACTGAGTCCGCTAATTTTTATAAGGTTCATGTTGGATATGAGCTTTCTCTACAAAATTGTTAATAAACTAATTGATAGCCCATAAATTGTTGGAAGCATTTCATATCGAGTCCCTGTCCGTAGAACTTGTCAATCTGTACTCTTCGACATTCCTAACTCAATGACTAATTATATGAAAAATAGCACTCTTCGAAGAATACAGATTACGTATAATGACAGTTTTAGTAACATCGACATATTACACTGTAAATACCATATTATTATCAGAACAGTTAAAGACATTTTTAATTTATCTCCTGCTTAACTTTTAACTTTTTATTTTGACTTTTAATTTTATCTTTCAATTTTAACTTGTAATTTTAATTCTTAATTTTAACTTTTAATTTTAACTTTTAATTTAAACTTTTAATTTTAATTGAAACTTTTAATTTTAATTTAAACTTTTCATTTAAATTTTTAATTTTAACTCATATGTACATCTACTACCTGCATCTAATGAATTATTGTTGGTTGTGAATTTTTACTCAAAAATATAAATGTTCATGGAAGCAGAGAGAGGGGGGAGGTAAGTAGAGTTGGTGCTAAACAATGTCTTCTTCCTTTTATGTACTTTTTGTTTTAATTTTTTTTTTTTTAGAATTTAATTATTTTTTCCCCTCTCCTGCATGCATAACAAATTAATGTGAAATCTGTAATTGGTCTTACTTTTTTTAATTGTTCTTTTGTACCTTGTATTTATATAAATACTGTATGATTTCCTTAATAAATAAATAAATAATTAAGAGTTAGCATTTAAGTAGACTTATTTTATTTCTTAATGAAAATTTATATAACCTTCTGTTTTACCACAACCTGTGTCTTTTTTCTAACATGGTTATTAATAACTAAAAGGAAATAGTCTTTGAATTAAAATACTTGTTTGAATAAATCATAAGAAGGCAAATATTTATTTTTGTGAGGATTAAAAATAAAATTTTAAAACCATATTTGGCTGACGGTTTGTCTTTCTCCAGGGGGTATTAATTTCTCATCTCTGATGGTACAGCCGTTGTGGTAGATCGACCACGTGGGCCCTTCAGATGCTAATTCCGAGATGGGGCGGGAACTAGTCACCAGACAAAGCCACCTGCATCACAATAGACTAACTTTTACCTGAACAAACCGTCTTCAAGCCGACATGATCAGCCATTTTATATTCCAAAAACTATTTTGATTAGTGGCGTTATTGTTCGGAAAATCTCCGTGTAATTATTACTTCTCTCAAGACTATACATAGATTCTGAAAAACGGAGAATATATTTTACATAAAATCAAACAAATTTTTTTTATTTTTTATTTTCTTCTATTAACATAAACGGCAAATCTGCCTTTTACAAAAATTTATAATACTAAAATATTTGGCTAAATGTATGTATTGTATGGGCACAGTGTGTTAATTGGCCACTTAAACTAGCCAATGACAGGTCATAAGCCCTGTAAATGCCTATACTTCTATATTCCCTTCTCAAAAATATTTTCCCTCTCTGGTGAAATAAATTTAAATATGAATAACTCCTTAGAGAGGAAATCCAGCCAGTCTGCAAGCATTTGGGCATACTTAAACATTCCTTATTATTTAAGGACAACAAAACATATCATAGATAAAAAAAAAAATATCTTTAAATGTTAATGAACAACGTTTATTAGGGATTTATACATGTATAAGTATACGATACACACATAAGTATACTGTCGGCCTCGAGGTGTAATGATCAGCGCGTTTGCCTACCATACAAGAGGTTTCCGGTTCGATTCCCGACCTGGTTGACATGAAATATTTATTCAAAAGGGTTTTTTCACACTAGAATAATTCATCGTCCCTGGACTGGTACCTGAAGCGTAGGACTGATCATCTTACCTTCATGTTACAAAAATGGTCAAGTTAAGCTGCGATTGGTGCACCAACGCAGGGCCCTATCCACCATTAGTTGTGAAAAGGTAATCACGATGATCAAGTACAGGATGTTGGGTAATATCGAAAATATTATTATTCTTCTTCTTCTTCTTCATCAGCCTTATTCTCTCCACTGCTGGATAAAGGCCCCTTCCAAACGTCTTCATTCCTTCTTATCTCCCGCTTTCATTATCCACGTTTTACCAGCAATAGAGGCAATGTTGTCGACCCATCTTTTCTGTGGCCTTCCGACACTTCTTTTGTTTGCCCACGGTCTCCACCTTATTATTCTGGGTGTTCACCTGCCATCATTTTATCTCGCCAAGTGTTTTGCCTACTGTCATTTCAATTTCGCTGCACGATCCATGATATCCACAACTCCGGTTTGGCGCCTTATTTCTTCACTTCTTACTCTGTCTCTTAGACATACACCGAGCATGTCTTTCCATGGATCGTTGCGTGCATTTTAATTTCTGGCTACTTTTTTGTATTATAGACATGGTTTCTAGTACGTATGTTGTCATCGGTAATATGCACGATTTTATTTATTTATTTAAACGCTTTGTAGGCTTTTACATGTTTTTACATATATTTATATATAAAGAACAGACATATTTTACACAAAAGTATCAAAAAATTTTAAATGAAGTAATATGGAAAAGAAAATAAAAATATATAAAAACTCATCTTACATATAGTACATGCATACATATATTTCAACAGAGAGAACAGAAGTTCATTTTTTCCCATCAGTTCTATTAAAAGAATCTTAAAATTAGAAGAATGTAGAAAAATAATAATTAAGAATACAGATATAAGTTAACAAAAGGTAAACAATATATAAAAACATACTAATATTTAAGTATTTAAATTTGGAGATAATAAATTGATACATTGCCTTTTAAAATTCAAAAATGTTGTCTCACTAAACGATGAAATATTATCATCTGTCTCTAGTAAACGAGATTTGGGTATTATACTTGACACTAAACTTTCTTTTACAATTTATATTGAACATGTTATTAATAAATCCTTAAAACTTCTTGGATTTATTAACAGAAGCACAGCTGACTTCAAAAATATCAATACCCTTAAAACTCTCTTCTGTTCCCTACTTCGCCCGCACCTAGAATATTCCTCTGTTATCTCGTCTCCATATTATGATGTTTACATCAAGAATATTGAATCTGTTCAACATCGATTTTTGAGAAAGATGGGCTTATCCAGAGACCTATATACGTATAATGAGTTAGAAACTACCCTAATATATCTTCTCTTCAAGACCGTCGAAATAAATTCGACCTTATAGTCCTATTTAAAACTCTCAACTCACTCTTTGATGCGCCTGAACTACTGAGCTCAATAAAATTAAATATCCCAACTAGAAACCTCAGACAAAACTTACTCTTTCATACCGATAACCATAGAACTTACTATGGTTTTCATTCCCCTATGCCCAGAATTCTTAGGTCTGCCAACAAACATACCAGTCTTGATTTCTTGTCTTAAGTTGTCTTCCTTCAAACGATTACTGAATCAAATTCAATTATAAACACCCCTCTTCCGCTTCCACTCCCACAAAGTCTACTATAAACCATTAAGTCTTTCTAATTTTGTTATAATAATTTTCTTTGTATAAATGTGTGCATAAAAATGCCCATTGAGCTTATACTAAATTAAATATATCTATATCATTTGCGTATTTGTTTGCAAACACATGACTTCTCCTTATATTCATATACTTGTTTTTTTAAGCATATAGGAACTTCTTTGTTTTCGAAAATATATTTTAATTTCCCGAGAGCAGCTCAACTTAGCCCAATTATTCTTGGTAACTCCGCTGTTTGGTTATCTTTACCAAGTTTGACCGTGTGCTCTAGATATATGTATTCATCAACTACAGAAACTAATATCTTGTCGAAAATACAAGTAAAGGATCTTGAATAATTCTGATTGATTGAAATCCGGTAGTAATAGCTTTTCCGTCTATGAAAACACCTGGGGGGGAACATTCGCATCCGTTAGGAAAGCGACATCTGTAGGAATCTTCCGTGGAGAGTTTGTGTAATTTGCATACATCCTTCTCGAGAAACACTAACATCATTATTTCTGCTTCAGCGCTGGCGTGACGTGGAATTAATTTCCACTACGTGATCTAACAGTTCAAAAAACCGCACCGGATTCGCCGGAAGCGCAGTTAAGGAACTAAGCTTACGTTATTATAATTTACTATATTCATAGATTATAATTATAGTAAAAACGTCTCGAGATAGCACAATGATTGTAGGCTGTCCGTTATCATTTTTATTGTATCTTTTAAGACGCTTGA
Organism: Micrasema longulum; assembly: GCF_059751315.1. Lineage (NCBI taxonomy): Eukaryota > Metazoa > Arthropoda > Insecta > Trichoptera > Brachycentridae > Micrasema > Micrasema longulum. The sequence goes on from NW_028278934.1 coordinate 99,167, forward strand.
CTCACGCACGGAAGGCTCTGGGCCGTTCGATTCCCGGTGAGTGCACAACAATTAAAAGTGATTTTTCTAAAGCCTGAATGTTCTGTGCTGTGATTCACTACTGTGTTTGGGCCTCCTGGCCTCAAATCACGTTATTATATTAAAGATAGAAGATTTATAATATATATTTTTTGGTTTTATAAAATCTATAATTCAACTAAAAATACTTTTAGTATGCCCAAATGTTTATAGACGAGGCTAGATTCCACTTTCTAGGGAGTTATCGAGCGAGTTATGAGCGAGCGTTTTTTACTCGATGGCAACTCTCAGTCTCTGGTACAAATCCTGAAAAAGGAAGTCGAGAGATTGGTCGGCCTCGTGGTTCATAAGAGTTTATGCCTGCAATATCTGAGATCTCGCATTTGATTCGCGTAAAGGTCGACATGAAATGTGTACATATTTAAAATAGTGAGGTAAATCGGTATTTAAATTTATTATTTAAGTCATGAGAAAGTATGCGGTTCCAGCCATGTTTTATGAGTAAAACAAAGTAAAAGAGTGGTTTTTTCGTCAGGAGTATTTACATAAAAAAAAACAATGTATGCCTTTTATGAACATGTGTCTCATTATAATTGAGGACCGATTTCACAAAGCGAAACATCTACAAAAAAAAATTTTCAGGAGAAGGTTTTTTTCATGATAAAAAAATAACCACTAAGATTTTAACAAAAATATAGTTTTAATTAAATATTACATTCTAATTCATATACTGGGAATTGATTATATAATAGAAATGTAACTATTCATTTAAAAAATCCAAACTTTCTGAATTTGCACAAAAACGATACGTATACATATTTTGTGATCAGAATCTATAGAAAAATTGATTTGTATATGGAATGTAACATATCAGTTTACCTTAGCGTGAAACAATTATTAACTATTTTTTTGTTAAATTGTATATGCTAACCATTGAATTAAGAATAGTCCAAAAGGAGCGTAGAATCATATTTGAATACATCGGACTGTGTGTGAGGTCGCAGCGTAATGTTGCTTGATGGGAAAAAAAATCATAACACAAATGTAAGGTTAAAAAAAGCAATCTGTTAATTTCTCTAAAATTTTATTGTGCACGCGGAAATATTGATTGACACAACGGAGTAGATAAGTAAAGGATCATTTAATAAGAGTAATTGAATTAATGAACTTTAAACTTAAAATATTAAACAAATTTTATTTTACTTAAAACGGATATTTTTATATCATGTTAAATAATATTTTATGTTTTAAAGATAATGTCGGTCAAATTTCCACCACAGAGTTGTTTAATCCGAGAATAAATTTTCATTAATTCTCTCATTAGATAAGCAAAGTAGGGTAAAAAAAATTACCACCCTGGCAACACTAACAAAATTTCCATTCTGTTTCTTTGACAATCTGACAGATGGAAAAATAATTCAATTTTTAAGTAATGCACATTATAAACACATTTATTTGCTAATTACACATGAAATGTGATTGCATCCTGTTTCTTTAAGATCATTGTAATATTTCTACTTTTCAAAACGACACAACACGGCATAGTTGAATTCAAATCGGGAGTTGCGTACTGAGCGACGTCTACAAAGAAACTAATGAGTCAAAACGTAAACTTACTCATTTATGAGTAGTTGAGTCGCCTTCTGATTCTATGATTCTTACGTTATTAAATGTGTTATGAAATAACATGGCTATATACTATGTTTAGGAATGTTATTTCCGAAATACTTTTGGTAAAATTTTATTTCACCAATCGATAGATCTTATATAGAGGAATCGATTTCCGTCAAAATATTTTATTTTTCTTCGCTTTGTGAAAACGGTTCACAATGTGACGTTTTTTTTAAATCTTTTTAGTCAAATAAGCAGTATTGAATATTAGAAATTAGTGCAATTATAATATTATGTTATTTTGAAATGTATGTTCACCAATAAGTCATAAATGGGCTTGGTGAGTCTTGTAACTAATTGAATCGTTATTTTCGAATATGACCAAATCAAAAATCAATCATTCCAACTAAAACTATATTAAAAAGTATACATTGAGGGCACACAAGTCAAATTAGTTTTATTTTTATAATTTTCATACTACGATAAAGAAATAACAATGCTTATGATACTTATTTTGTTTCTACTGTAAAATTATTGATTTCATAATTTGGTCGTTTTCAAAATTAACGATTAAATGATATGTACGAGTATATACATACATACATATAAATGTTATATATATATATATTTAAATAAAAATTTATTAACATATATAAATAATATTTAAACCTACGTCTATAAATATATATGAATATTTTTACCTTTAAAGATAGTTTCTATTGTTTCACGGATATTGTTACTTTCTGACCTTGTTTAGTTTTTTAAACTTTCATAAAAACAGACACTACCAATGCTCTTTTTTCCTTTACAAACAAATCTGAAAGGGGTGTTCGTATTGTGCCATACAAGTTTCCTGTATAACACGTTATAGTATGAAATGTATACATATGTACACATTGTGAGAAAAATCCCTCTCTCAAAACTCTACATTTTTTCGAGCTTTTTATGTACCGACTTGCTTACACGCGAGATACATAACTTCTTTAGTACCTACGTACGCGAAGTGGCGATACAAAAGGAAATAAATTCGTTCCTGGGATAGAAAAATCGCTTAGCTAACGTGAGTAAAGTATGTAAAGTACACAATCCCATACAAAACGGTTGATAGATACGTAAGTGCATTAATGTTGTATCTAGCACAACAAAAGAAATGCTTTACGACGTTTTCATCGTGTGAATGAGATACGCTACGAACGAATGAAGAGGGAGCATTGAAAAAATCGTTAACAGTCTTGAATCACAAAAAACATGGTTACACTGTAATAAAAAGCGATTAAATCAACTTCTTCTTTCTAAAGATCTTACGATCTATTCAAACAGGATATCAATCTTGGTCCTGTGATGCAGACTTCCAACTTTCACTCCATCTCTGTGGTGGCCGTCCTAGTGATCGACAGCCGTCTTGAGTCTCGTACATCACAATCTAGGGAATCCTCACTAGGCCCATCTACAGAATCGTCTTCTGTGCCTACCCCATCTTAAAAAGTCCTCTGTATTGCAGGTTCTTCGAATATTTTTGTAAGGTATCCTATATCTGAGGGTTCTTCCAACGATAGATGGCAATATTTTAATTATTGATGTTTTGTGGATCTGTTTCGTTCTAACAGTGTCTGATCTTGCTTCGATTCCTAGTCATTATAGATCTGATGCATGTTTTGTATATTCTGGATTTGCTTTCAACTAGTACATGTTTATTGTCCCAAACAGTATCCCTCAGGCATCCGGAAATAACTGTTGCTTTACTAGCATGTTCTTTGAATTCATTATAAATCCATTTATTTGAATCCATTTATTTAAAAAAGAACAAGTACATAACAAATAAAAAATTTTAGGCGTTCAGATAGCTGCAACTAGATATCGCCATACCTAGGTATTTGAACTCCATAACCTGCTCTATGAGTCCATTGCCTACAGCCAGTTTGCATCCAAGAGGCTGTCTAGATATTGTAAGACATTTTGTTTTGTCGACGGAAATCATCATGCTATACCTCTTAGATACAATATGGAGCCTATAGAGCATTTGCTGTAGATCGTCTTCACTTTCTGCCAGTATTGTTGCATCATCAGCATAGCATACTATATTGGTAAGCTAATCTCCCATCTTATATCCAAGACCCAGAGATATGACTTCATTTATAATCTTGTCCATGATCAGATTAAAAAGAATCCGATTTAATCAACAATACTATTTAATACTTCAGTTTTTCTGGTGATATTTGTTGGTGGAACGGCTGTGCTATTGTTCTTCTTCATCGTCTTGGTTAATACTGTGCATTGTAGTCTGATGGAATATCAGGCGTAAGATGTCCGAAACGTATATTTCTTCTAGTCTTGAGCCATGTGAGGGCAGCGTTTAGTGATGAATCCGTTAGTTTCTTTATTTTATCAGTCCACCTTGTAGAAGACCACCTCCGTGTACTCCCTTCTGTCTATGTTACCTACTGCCAGTTATTCGCAATTCTGATTGTCTAAAATATGATTGAGTCCTTGTCATGGAGAGTCTTTTTGTTATGGATAGTTTCTAGAAAATAGATGCGTTTCAACTCCAGACAATCCAATTGAGAAAATTAAAAACTTCACTCGACAGGTAATCGAAAAGAAATCAAAAAATATTATTTTGAAACCTTATTTACAGTCATTTCAGGTCGAAATATAGAAGTAAATGTGTATCTTTTGTTGCCGATTTATTAAGTTGTTCAATGATTGGCGGCCTCCGTTGTGTAGTAGTTAGACGCTTGACTCATGCATGGAAGGTTCCGGATTCGATTCCCGGTGATAAGCCTAGAAGAGTAAATTATTTACTCACCCACATTAACAAATTTTTCAGCTTTTTACTTTATGAAAATTAGAAGAAATACGAATGTTTGAACATATGTATCTCTGTAGAATGTCACACAGATTTAAAGTAATCACTTAAAATAGCGAATTACGCTCTAAGACAATTCAACACTACACAAATAAATAGTAAAATAAATTTTATTTACAAATTTAAAGTCCTAAAATTACTTTTTATTACTAGATACTACTACAATACGGTAACTAAACATAATACAAGGCAACACAATAAGTTTTAGATATAAATTGTAATGCATGCTTTTTGATTCTGTTCCTACACTTTTTTTAAGTAATTAAATAATTTTTAAATTTAACAACGATGTGTGAAAATGAAAACTGCGCGTAAAATGTGATTGGTAAATTGTATGGATAATATGATTTTTGTTCTCAATTATGGTATTTTAAAATTAAAGAAAGAAATTATTGTGCGTTTGCGAGTTTGAAAGTGTACAAACCTTTTTCCAGGTAAATATTTTTTATTTTAAAAATTAAAGCTTGCGAAGAGTCCTTTCAAAAAGCGACTTTAATTTCCCACTTTGGAAAAAGGTATTCGATGCAAACAATGATAACTTTTTTCGGATTTGCATTGCAAAGTACAAAAAGGAGCTTTCGCTCGCGACTATCAGATTAAGCTTAAAAAGCAAATTGCTTCATTTAGTCTCAGTTCCGGAGCTAATTTGCATTTAAAACAATTTGGGTTTAGCATTATCTGATTAGTGCTAATACGTTATCATGTTGTAAATTAATATTATCACTGTGGGACATTGTACAGTACTTAATATACGTAAACAGTCTATGACATTTATAGCAAAAAGAACTTTACAAATTATAATTACACAATAATTTTTATATTTAAAATACTTGGTACACTTGACCAATAAGCACTCATCACCTCTTACGGACATCTTTAGACTTTAGACTGGTAAATATTGAATAATGTAAGGATCATTTAGACAAAAATAAATTTACATTTAAAAAATAAATTGAAAGAGATACAATAATATTTTAATACACCAAAATGGGACAAGTTTATTGCATACATGTATCGGCTGTTTACAAGTTATTTAAATAATTCAACTGATAAAAAGTAATGAATTTTTAATATAATAACTAAGCATTAAAGAATATGAAATGTTTTTCCCTATGATTTTGTTAGGATTTATGTATATTTCTTCAAAGGTAGGAGATATTTTTAAGAATGCAATTTGCTAGTCAAGGCATTTACGATTTCAAGGATAACTTTACTTGCTATTTTTCTACATTTTTTTAAATGTTGCTTACGTTTATACGTCCACGTTTTTTCAATTATTTTATCTTCAGTTGGCTTTCTTTTGTAAAGCAAAAGAGCTTAAACTCTCTTGACGGTCGAATCCGGTATTTTTTATTTCTTTTTTTTTTTAGAAAAATATCGGATTTGACCCTTAAAAGAATTTCAGCTTTTCTGCTTCACAAAAACCAACAGGAGATAAAATAATTGAAGAAACGTGGACGTACAAACGTAAGCAACATTTTAAATAAACACAATTAAAATGTTATTAAAAAAGATTAAATGTAATTTCTAAATCAACCGTGCTATTTTTAAACTATTTTTCAAGGCCTTCGTCGGTATAAAATCTGTATTTTCAATGATACGTTGTAGCAACGTAAAATTTTAAATCATCAACTGGTATTTAAAAGCCAATTTTTACTTTGTTTTCCTCGGTATAAAACCACACTTAACAAAATGCCGTTTCTAAATCCATCGTGTTGTAAACAGCACAACGCCAACGGCCGAATTTTTATCTGATTTTTTGTTATTATTGATTTGTTTGAAATCAAACATTTAAACGGTAACTCGTAGCAAAGTGAAATGTAGAATCAAAATTTAATTAACGTTTCGAGATCAACCGTGCTATTTTCAAGCTACATTTCGGATATCTTTGAAACAAAATTAAATTTCAAATTTAACTGTGCAGTTCGCAAGACAATTTTTTCTCGTATTACCTTGGTATAAAATACAAATGACTAGTGGTAAGTCATAGCGACACCTTTTTTCAATATTTACAACTATTCTAAGATGCAGCAGTTTTATATTTTAGGGTAAAAAAAAATATAATTACACCAGCGCATTATTTGTATTAACGTTACGATTGTACATCAAGTTCAACCTCAACTCTACCAAAGTCACGTCAAGACTCTAGTAATAATATGCAATAAGGATCAATAAGAGCAAAAGTTTATTTTTTTTGTAAAAATAAATAGTAGGTTCCTTTAAATAAGATTTCTGATTAACCCACAGCTTAGGCAGCTCAAAATATTTAAATTTGTTTCTAGGCAGCTAATTGGTTGCATTAATATAGAATATAAGGATTAATATTGAGTATGTACCATGAGTAACCCGGCACCCTTGAAGATTCGTGAAACTGTTTTATAATAATGTATTTTAAAAAAAAGAGCAGCTACAAATTTTATTTCTGATTACCCACAGAAATAACTTAAATTTTAGGCAATTAACGAATCTATAAAACTACAAGTTACCTTCTTGAAGTGATTAGTACCGGTAGACCTTTGAATCTATTTAGGAATCAAATTTGTAAAAATATCTTTTGGTAAGCTTTGAATACTATTAATCTCCATAAAATTAATAAAATACCCAACAACTTATTAACTTGTTTTCTAGGCAGTTAAGTAGTTGGTTAAAACCGTAAAGTGAGAATTAATAAAATAACAAATTGACCTCCCATTTGTGCTAAGCACCCTGGTAGGTACTAAAAATTATTATATAATTATCTACATATTTAAAAACTATGCTCACGTGTCAATTTGTTTTATGGGCAGTTAAATTGTGGCTTAATATGTTAAATTATAATTGATAAAATTACGAATTATCTCCTAGTGAAAAGTATGTATTTTTTATTAAACTCTTAATAACGTTACAATTTTTTATCAACATTTCTCAGAAACGCATTTTTAAAAATTAATTCGAAATATTTTAATGCTTTCTATTTGTTTTATATCTTCGGGTAACTCATTGTACAGCTTCCATCTCTTGTATGACTAGCACCGCGTGCATTTGTATGTTTTAAAAAAGATTATACATATATTTTAATTCCAGTAAAATGGCTATTTAGTACAGAGCCAATTCTACCATATAAACATAAACGCAAATATAAATATAAACATAAAACAAAATTTTATATTTACAGCACTTATGGTGGTCTTAGCATATACCGCCATCGCTCAAACAACGGCGAACGGATCCACCCTGCAGTGTCTTGAATAAATGCGTTATTAGAGCTTTTCGGGCGTTCCCATAGACTTCAGGCTCTTTGGCGAAGTAGAACAGCGAAGGTGTTTACCCGTCCGGCTGTTAACATTTCGGAGGCACTGCAATACCTAGGCAGTCCGAATAATTGCCTGTATAAATTTTTATACGTGACCCTTAGTTCATTCTATGCTGCTTGCTTATAGTTGTTACATAGTTCCGTAGTTTACATTTACGTCAAATACGAAGTAAAAGTGATTTTTTTTACTTCCCTACTGCACTGAAAGAAGCGTTTTGCTGGCATAGAGACCCTGACATTGACGGCTTTTCTCTGTATCTCTATGTCCTGATCATCTTTACAATCATCAGTCAGTATGTGCCCTAGATACTTGACTTTTGCAGTTACCGATAAACTGTTGTTGTCTAGGAATACAGGTGGTGATGGGTACACGAATTCAGAAAATGACCTCTTGTGTTTAAATATAAATGCGGCAGATTTTTTGGCATTGTTTATCATAATGTGGTCAATTGCATATTTTTCGCAAATATTGAGCAACAATCTCACACTACTTATAGATAGAGTCAATAATACCATATTATCTGCATAACTAATATTGTTAGCGCAGACGCCGTTAACATGACGTCCGACTTTGGTTGAATTAAGGAGCACGGTAAGATCATCCATATTTACATACATATATTAAAAAGTGCCGGAGTTTATATTTTAATTACTATACTTTTAAGTATTGTTTCTGACTACCTACATAAAAGGTAGCTCTCAACGTGTCAACTTGTTTTCTAGACTGTTAAGTGGTAGTGTAAATGTACAATTATTAAGATCAATAAAAGCAGGAGTCTCTTATACGAGCCTAGCGCCCTGGTAGCTAACTCGAGCCATTTCTCGCATGGGCGCCTCCCTAATCTTTGATTTACACAACCGCCGCTCCTTGATAGGGTCGCATCAACTTTGACGGTTCATTTCTACACTTTTAATGTACGCCAATTACAAATAACACTTATGTATTAAGGTCCATCACGGATTATATGCTGTTGATGTATTTGATTAATGACGTCATTAAAGTTAGTATTTATGTAACTTAATAAAATATAAAGGTGGGATTACATTGTTCTCGCGCGTTGAGCGACACAACACATGAGAACAATGTAATTCTGCATATAAAATATTCATAGAAGCGATGCGCGTCAGATGACTCCCCAACACGCCACTCCACAACACGCGAGGAAAATGTTATCTCATGGGTGTTATCTGGATAATTAATGTTCACTGAATTATTTATGCTTTGTAGGTGATATTGACATTATATTGATTAGCATATAGAAATTGAATGTAACACATACAATTATAGATATCGATAGTTTACGAATTATTTTATACAATTAATATGAACTTATGCTCAAATTTTTATAAAATTGTCTCAAAAATTTCAATAACAACTTATTTTCAAGAATTCAAAAAGAATTTGTATGAAGAGAAAATTATGTTTTCTGAAATGAAAATTTTTTTTTTCAAAATTATTAAAAGAGGTTAAAAACAAAACCACCACTGTCGATGATTGCACAATTTGCGCATTGAACGGAATAGTATTTTCGCTGCTGGTTTTGTTGGTCTTCCCAAAAAACAGTGATCGTGGACAGTGTCGGTTTTGCTTTTAACCCCCTCATTTTAATTCTAGTGAAACATAATTTTCGTTGTTTGTAAAAAAATATTGTTCTGTTATTTTTATTTTTTATACCTTGTTTTGTAATTTCTTTGTTAGTGGGTTTTATTTTATACTGAAGAAGCCCCAGTGAAAAAAAAAGTAAATAAAACAATAATGGGTGTAAAATTACCATTTCAAATGAGTGTTGAGTCTAAAGTCCACGTCAAGGATCGCTATGACTTGGCGTTAATGAGTTTACTTTTACCAAAAAAGGCCGAGAAAAATTTTCTTTAACACAGCACGGTTGAATGTTAATTCTACAATACGCGTCACTACGACTAACCGTTACAGAGTTTTATTTTAAATTTAAACTAATGAACCCGACATACGTTGTCCCGACCAAACGTTGGCTTGCCTGCTATTAGCTGGTTCTGCAAACATATTTTCGATATTTGAATTTTCGATAAACTATATACTGGGTGACCTTGAATTTTAAATTTTAATCTTTCAGTTTCGTCATTGTATGATTTGTTGTTTCCCAAAGCAAAATAATAAAAAAAACAATGTGCAATGTCTCGTTATCCTGCGCCGTTCAACTCTTGTTTTTCGAGAGTTTGTTACAGATTGCAGCGCCACCTACCGGGTCCAATTCTAAATTATTACCATTCAGAGACCCACTCTAACACACATAGAAAATTTCATTAAAATCGGTCCAATCGTTTAGGAGGAGTTTAGTGACATACACGCGTACAAAATAATTATAAGAGTATATACAACGATAAATATATAAAAACAAAGAACTTTGAGAAAAATTCAATATGCATAGTTGAACTAAAAATGTTGTTTTAAATGTGGAATCCAAATTTCACGGCCCTACAACCAGCTGTTCTCTTTATATCGAGGAAAGCAGATTAAAATAGCGCTTATTGCGACGTGTCTACGACTTACCTTTTTAGAGGAGTCCTTGTGACGGACAAACAAACATACACATGTTAGTTCTATTTTATAACATAAACTAAAAGTTTTCAATAAAATTAAAACATTTAAACGAATAAAACATTCAGTTGCGGTGTTTTTTTTAATGTTAATTAGTTTTTGAAAACATCAAATCGGCATTAACGTAGGTTTATATTAAAATGAACAATCTACTCAGAAGACCATTAATATTTAGCTTAAACAGTAACAAGAGATCTTATCCCTATTACAAATGATTGCGTGTTAACCATTTTATCCGAATTAATTGTTCAGATAAAGCTAACAAACACAGTAAAAGAAAACTAAAGGAAAGCGGACATTAATGTAACTAAGTAATCAATTGTGACCGTAATCATTTAGATAAGATTTACTAGCATTTAGTAGTATTTACAGTAAGGAAAATGTGTTTATATTGCCCAAGTGAGTATAAAATTTTAGATTATGTGATTAAACGTATTTTTTCAATTTCCTGTAAAATTAAAAAATTAAAAAAATATTTTTTTTGGTTGATTAGATTATTTAAATTAAATTAATTTAATGGTGTATAAAGCTGGTATATTTATTTATTCGTGATATAAACAGTAGTAAAAAAAGAAATATTACAAATGTTTAAAAAATTCTAATAATGAGTTATTTACAACTCGTTGAAAATGGCCACCCAAATTAAAATATTTTGGTAAATTATAAAAACTTCTTTTTTTTTTTAATACGAGTATATCTGTTCTACAAAATACGTATAAAACCAGCACAAAGCACGGGACTTCGCTTTTGGCCGTTTTGAAGTTAAACATGCAGAATTGTAGCAATAAGTTATTTTATACGTGAATAAAACATCAAAGTCCACTTTTGTAATACTGTATCACTTTTAAGTCAACTTTTTAAGTTGAAATAAAAATATGAAATCCACTTTGTTTTAATGCAAATAAAGATCGGCAGTTCCAGATAAGCGATTTCAATATGTACCATTATCATTAAAATATCATTTTTTTTACATTGAATGTTCTTTATAGATTGAAATTATTAAATTTTGTTCAAAAGTTATGATGTTTTGGAAATCGAAGAATCACAAAATCATGTTTTCTGAACCATTTGTTCAATGTTCAACGTTTAAGGTACAGATATAAATTTTGAATTGATTTTTTTTTTTACCTTTACCTACCTATCTTAGAATAAACGATCTCAATACTGTCCGTAAGAGGGTGAAAGTGCTAATTGCTCAAATAAATAACTAGAAATTTACCAAATATTTCTAATTTATAACGTACATTCAAGAACTTGTTATTATAAAATAGATAGAAACAAAATTAAAACAAGTGTTTTAGATGTAGCAAAGGGTGTGTGAGTGAATAAAAGGGTGAGTTTGAATGGGTGAGAGGGTTAGTACGAAATTGTTTATTTTATTTTATTGTAAAGGGTAACTAAACAAAGATACACACTTGAACAAACATAATACCATTTGTAGTTGTTCATCGATATAATTCTAAATGTATTTTTTATTATTTTACATTGAAGTGTTTGTTTAGTAGTTGAGTATTAAACACGGCATTTTTTTAACAGCTTTTAATTGTACAAGTTATTAATACAAAAAACACATTGTAGATTCTCGTATCAAATTACTTATGTATTTCTAACAGAACTGTTTCATTATGAATTCTGAAAACCTGAAATATTGGTTGGCGGATCCGCCTACCATGTTTGAGGTCCCGGGGTTGTTTCCTGGGAAGATTGACATAAAATATTCGCTTTTAAAGGTGGTTTTAAACTAAAAAAAAATATTGTCCCTGGACTGGCGTCTGAAGCGTGAGACCGATTCCACTTTCTTCTAGTAACAGATGATCGAAATGCGCTTCATTTTATTGTACACTGCAGTGACCTTTGAACTATCGACTGCAGATAAGGGTGCGATGATATTTTTTCATTAAAAGGGTGTTAAATCAATTCAATGAATTTTGTAAAAAAATTCTTTAAATTTTCCTAAATAATTTTGGGTGATAACATGATAACAAGTTAAACATTCAGATCGTTCGTTTTGAAAACCCTTATAATATTCGGTGTATTATTAAAAGACTGATTTTTTAAGTTAAACCTTTTATAAAATTAACAAGCTTATTAAAAAAAAACTACAGTAAAAGAAATTATATGGTGTTTGATTGAAACTTTGGCAATGTGAAACATCATAAGTTCAAATTATGGTTACTGCAACGCAACAACGAAACGGCAAACTTAAAAAAGAAAACAAATAGCAACTAAAAAAAAACATAATCGGTTTGTATATCGCAAAAAAATATTTATTGAAAAATATTTTTATAAATAACTTTGATCAAAGAAAACTGGAGGAAAAGATGCAAACAAAGAAACATTTAAATATTATCACGTTTGAATACTATTAATTAAAGTTTACGGAACTTCTCGTGTTTTAAGTTCTTGAGTACATAATTGAATATTACTTATGTCAAAAACTTGGCTAATATTAATTCGTGTAGTACCTGAACTAGAAATTGATTATAATAATTAGGGTATCTGGTAACCCTAATAAAACAGGATTACACCTGCCGAATAGGGTTATGTAAGGAACGAGAGGTTCAAACTTATCTCTTTGAAAAACGGAAATTTCTACAACCTGAGTTTGCTACCCGCTATATAAGAACATGCAGTAAGGGCTAAAATATCTTAAGGGTTATTTTCGAAAAACCTTACAGACTGTACTTTGTTCCTTTCAAATTGCTTTAAGGAAAAAGAGCCCTTTAATTTGTAAGATCGCCAATAGTGATAAGAAGAAAAAACATTTAAATACAAAATATTATATAATATGTATTTTTAATGCTTTTCCTTGAAATATAAATATTTTTTCTAGTGATTTGGGTATTTTAAATTATGTATAAATACATATTAAAAAAATTGTTTCAGTTTAAATTTTGACGAATTTATTTAACCAGTTTGGTTGGCTGAAAGATATTACTTTTAGCAAAAAGCCCACCAACGTGCATATGTCTTGTCCTCAAAGTTTTATAAATATTTCTTTTTGTATTTTTGAAAATTTTACGCATAGTTGATTACGCTTTTATGTATTATTCTTTGTCTAGGCGGATGAAGAATATAATACAGTGTGTGAAACAAAACCAATACCTTGGACTATCGTTTTTTAATAGATGACAATCGATTTATTATTTTATTTATTTTTTCGTGTACTTCAAATGTTTTTTTATTGTATGTTCTTTAATATTTTGATATGCCATCAATTTTTTAATGATGTTTTTGTTCCGTATAATAAACATGGTGTTGTATGTTGTTTAAGTGTTATGCATATATTCGTCCCAACTCAACACGGGACTTTGATTCCATGGAGTTGGGATTTGTGTGTCAATAAATGTTACATAAATATAAGGCGAATAAAATATATAAAAAATACTGAAAATGGAAATTGAGTGGTTTTTACCCACCACAAACTTCATTTACCTTTGTTTGGTGGCAAATTGTTTAAAAATAAAGGGATATCATTCAATTATGTAAATATTTTTTTCCATTTTTACTAATGTAAGAATATGTTGAAAGTATTTTAGTTTTATTTTTAAAGTTAACCAAAATCGATAATTTAAATTCATCAATATTAAATTAACGTAGATAACCAATTTTTTTTTTTAAATTTTATTTAAGGTGATATTGTATTTATTTACTTAACTAAACTTAGAGTGTAAAAGTAAAACTTTTTACTATTCTAATTTTTTTGTGGTTCTTCGAATACTTACCATTAAACAAGTTTCTTGACAGTCATTTGAAATCAACATAACACGTACATAAGTTAAAGTAGTTTGGCTGAACTGGAACTCAGTTTGAATAATGATTAAGGATAGGTATGTCCTAAGGAAGGTTCCTTTACAAGCATTATGTATTACGTAGTAATATGTCGGGCGAGCTTGGCAAACTCAAAAGTAATGAAAGCGCATTCAAACCTTGGCCAAATAACTCATTAGTTTTAACGTTAACTAGCAAAGTTTGCTACCTATTAATGGTCGTAGATTTTTATAGACTTATGCTACTAACATTATGTGATTTTAAAGATTGTTTATTAAAATCATGGGTTAATTATTGTTATGAAATGTTTAACTAGTGTCAAAAAATCCCTCTGCAAACGTTGCTGTTACGTCGTGTTACTTTTAAAAAAAAGCTATATTTTGTAAAACAGGTGGTTACAGTAGCACTCTTAACTATCCAAACTCTGAATATCCGATTGCTTTCATCCCTTTCACAATTTCAGAAAAAAAAATTAAGATGGAAAAGTACCGTGATTTCGCAAAATAACTACTTGGCAGCCCGAAAACGGATGATAACAGCCAAACAACTTACTTTGACTGAGATGTTCAGCAAGCAATGACACATTACGGTACGTCCATACTTACTAATGTACAGTACCTGTAACTACGCTTAAAAGCTCATTTTTCAGTTTCAATCATTCATTTTCAACATACATACAGCAAACAGTAATTAATTATTATAGACCCTTTATTCGGAAAAAAACAAGTTATCCGAATTTTTTACTATCTAAATTTTTGATTATCCAAACTTTTGACTATTTGAATAGGGTTTGGTTCCAATTGATTCGGATAGGTGGAGTTCTACTGTATTTAAAATCAAAAAGTAAACACATATATGCATATAATTTTTTTAAAAACCTATCTTCCGTAGTTTGTGAAAATAATTATATACAGGCTGTCCCAGAAATCAACGTCAACCCGGAAACGTGACAGTTATCAGAAAAATGTAAAAAAAGTTTTTGGTGAAGTACTTTTCAAATTATAAGTATCAAAGAAAAATTCGGAAAAACTGACACCCTGTGATTCCGGATCAATTCCTGTGACTACAAATATTAATTTTTCAAAGATTTTTTTTTATGTAATGTAACCGTGAATAATTTTTCTATAAATTTCATCTTAAAATTAGAACGTTACTGCCTCAGTTTTTCATAAAATGTTAGATTTTTGCCCAACATTGAATTAAGAATAATTTCATCAGCCAACTTAACCGACTGTACTGAAAAAAAAAGTACTATACTATTTTGGCAAATGACTTCAAAAGATTGATTAAATTAAATTGAAACTTACAGAAAAGTTATTCATGCTTACATTACAGAAAAAAATTCTTTGAAAAATTAATATTTGTAGTCACAGGAATTGAAAGATCATCACAGGGTGTCAGTTTTTCCGAATTTTTTTTGATACTTATAATTTGAAAAGTACTTCACCAAAAAATTTTTTTATATTTTTCTGATAACTGTCACGACTTGGCCTATAATCCGTTTCTGGGTTGATGTTGATTTCTGGGACACCCTGTATATAATAATGTGTATGTTATTTAGGCCTGTAATAGCAAAATACGACTACATTATTATTTTTGAATAAGTGAGATAGTATAAGAAATATTGACATCACAACAATCAATAAGATAAAATCTTTTAAAATATTCAAACTAGTAAATGAACATTTAAAGTACCTTTGTCAAATGTTTTTATACCAGTACTGAAATTTAAACCTCTTAGGATTTCATCTAAAGAGATAAATATTTCAACATGTTACGCATTGTATAAATTAATCTTTAAATTCGTTGATATATAAGTCTACACATTTACAGGGCTTTTGACTTGTAATTGGCTAGTTTAAGTAGCCACTTTACACACTGTGTAAAATTTACCATTCTGCTAATGTTTGAACAATGAAAGCATCCACCCCTTTCCCGAAACTGTTCATAAAGACTTGAGTCTTTCTTCAGTTTCGCATATCAATATAATTTTTTTTTTTTAAACTAATTAAGCGAAAATTTAATATTTCTTTACAATCAAACCGCGAAAATAACAAAACAAATAAACTTTAAAAACTTTCACTGTACCCCTTACTGCAGTTTTGTCAGTTTGTGATCAATCAAATACACATGATCAGCACAATCACCTTTTTCTAATTTCCCAGTATTACAGTGGAGGAATACAGTGTTAGTTCCAAATTGAGACCGCGGCCGCACGCTCCAGATCCCGCATCGGAAAGGAAGAAGAACATAGTAATACAAACAAATCAATCAAACGACACGAAACCCAAATACATATAGGAAACATTAGAATAATTTGCTCTATACAACATACACTCAATCAACAGAAGAAAAACAATACGTATCTATAACAAATCACAGTATAACACATGTTTGAACATGCAAATTTTCTCAACTCGTCCATCTGTTGACTTTTGTAAAGTAAAGGAGCTGAAACCTTTATCATTTGGGTGAGATTCACCCAGCCGAGCCAATTCACCTACTAGGCAACGCCTAAAAACAATTTTCCAATTTTTATATTTCTTACCTTGGTTCAGGCTTATGAATCTCACCCAAGTGTATTTTAGTATTTGCATGTTGGCGTAGTGATTGTTCAGACGAAAAGACGGGTACGTCTCGAAACCGATAAACATAAAAAGTGGATATATGGTTTAATACTTATATTAAGTAACATTCATTAAAACGTTTGACCACAAAGATAATGCTTTGAACATAAATAATAATTATTTTAGTATTTAAATAACGTTTTACAATTAAAAAAAAAAGATTCATCAAAGTTTTATTTTAAAATCTCAAAAAAAAGCTATTCTACAATAAGTGATTTTTCAGTTCATTAATTTGGAAACCTGTTTTAAATTACAACATATTATATAGTATAATTTTTTCAAAGTAATTGGGTTCCACCATTTTGGTGTTTTCCAATGTCATGTTATTGATCCATAATAACTTAACATAACGTTTTAATCAATGTGTATTATTCATAAATTTGTCCGATTAAAGATTACGCTTTTTAACCTATGAGCACATTTTTGGTTATTAATTTAAAGGCAAAGTGTAGAAAAAGCTTTCGACCCCTTTGAACCAGTTTTTATTTTACACGAAATTCTCTGTTTTTGACAGCCTTTGAACACGAAAACTAACTTTGTAAAGTGTTCATAGGCTTTATGGAACAAATTTAGCAAACTATAACTTGTCTGATTGTGTTAGTCAACCAGTTTTATTTATTTTCTTTTTATAATCCCAGAACACATGTTGTTTTCGGTTTAATAAAATGTTCAACTTTAATATTTGACTTTCGTTGAAAACATTTTTCAACATTTTATCACATAATATGTTATCCAGAGTATGAAGGTGCTGGATGTGAGACAATTTTATTTAAAAATAACTTTTACAGGTTGGACAATAAAGAGGTGATTTCAGCAAAATGTTCGTGAATACGAGGTTTTCTCGGAAAACCATTATGTGATTTATTTATAAATTTTTATTTGGGAAAAAAACAACAGTTTTTACATATCGTGGGCATACAAGAGAAATTGACCAAGTGACAAAATCAATCATGTTTAAGGGAGCCATTTTAGTGTTTTTCTAGAGTTTAATTGCTTCTCAAAGATCAGATTTTTCAAGTAGGTGGTTGGAAATTTTACATTATATGTACGGTACTTTCAACTTTAATGTAAAGTTTAAACATATTTTAAAAACTTTATCACTTTTAAATAAAAAAAATAAATAGAAAAACTTAGTCAATTTTACCTGTATTGATATTTTTTATTGATATTTCTTGATAAAACTCCAGAGTTAATGATTATGATAAAATTATAAATAAACTTATCAATGAAACTTCTTGGTTTAGTCTTGCAGTCTTGAAGATGCCTACTTAGGCAAAAGCGCTCGTTGGTCAAAATAATAAAAAGTAAAACTTAACCAAGAAGTTTCATTGATAAGTTTATTTTTAACTTTATCAAAATCATTAATTTTACCTGTAAAATTTGTCATAAAATTTGGCAGATAATCATTTTTGTTTTGTTCATTGAGGGAGGTAGTATTTTATTTTATAAGTATAAATCATGTTTTTGGGATTTTTTATTTCAATAATCCATTTTTTTATATTTATGGAGGTTAAATAAACACAGAAATACAAAATAAATGAAAAAAAAAAATAAATAATTAAGAAGTTTTACGTAATAATCTAAATGTTAATAATTAACTTTTAATTTTAAAAAAAAGGTATCTGCCAAATACAAAACGTATACTAACTTACCAAGTACTCACTAATAACTCTAAATAACTCTTCACTGGTGATATCACATACAAGTAAAATTGACTGTAAAACTGGTACTTGGTCAATTCTTTGAATCTTAAATTTACTAATAAAAGTGACTATGTGTGTTGGTCAGTTTTACCCATCAAAAATCTGTGAGCTTTTATCAAATGGTCACATGTTTTACAAATTAAATCCGTTTAAGAGTGTCGGATCGACTTGGCATTTTTACCAGTCAAGCATTATGCTAATATGACGTCAAAAAGTAATTAATCTCAATTTCTTCATTTTTCCAAATGGTCACTTTTACTTGTATAACCACGATATATTGCATACAGAAAATAAGAATATATGTAAACGAAAATTGTGAAAACAGTCAATATACATTTTTCCCAGTGGTGTAAGCTATTAATTAAGCACATTATCGGTATCAAAATAAAAGAAATTTAACAATGAAAAAATGTTAGGCACTTAGAAGTTGCAAATAAAATAAAAATACACATATTTATATAAGGTAATAAAAATAAAGTAAATATAAATAAGATAAATTTAAATTTAAAGAATAAGAAAAGAAAAAAGTTTTACAAAAATAATGTAAAAGGTACAAAATATAATAATGAACATACTAGTACAAACATAATTACTGACATCGTATAACTAAACTGGTGTACTATCTATAAGGAATCTTCTATATTTCATATAAGAGAGATGAAAAATGTCTGTGTGACCGGAGAGAACAGTATTATAATAATGACATGCTATAAAGGAAAAGTCCTTTTTCCTTGAGTGGGTCCTAGGTACTGGCAAATTAAATGTAGTGTGGAGTCTTGTTCTGTTGGGTACAACATATTCTGAAGAACTTGTAAGTTAAGGCAGTCTACGACGTTGTTTACTAGTTTAAACAGGAATATTTGATCTGCAATCACTTTTCTATACTCCAAAGTTTGCATTGAATTTGGTGTACAGTGAAATTTATATTTTATTAAAATTATGGCGGCCTTCGTGGTGTAGTGGTCAAGACGTTCGACTCACACACGAAAAGTTCCGGGCTCGATTTCCGGTGAGAACACAAAAAAAAGTGATTTTTCTCAAGCCTGGGTGTTCTGTGATTAAACACTGTAATTGGACCTCCTGGCCTGTTGTGGTGCAAAAAAAATAAAATAATAATAATACTCAAAACCTACACGATTTTTGCTCAGAGGTAACATTCTTTTATCATTTCGAGAGTGTTACATATTTCGAATGAGCGTATAAAGTTCTCAAAGAAAAAATCGTTCAGAACTGGATTTATCTAAAGAGGTGGGATTTGAATTGAAAACACGTTGATGATTTTTAAATTATTTGATGATTGAATTAACTTTTAAACAATTATTTAATATTTGGATATCAAATATTTTCCCGCAAATAGTCCTGAAATACACGAACCTTTCTACTAGGGTTTAAATTTTTAATATTAATGATCAACTACTCCATAAAACATATTTTTATGTCCGAGTATAAAAGTTACATGTGAAATTACTCAAACTTGAGTAAAAAGAAACATTTTTATTCATTTGACCTACCGAGATAAAAATAATTTAATGTTTCGGCTAATAGACATGACCTATTTTGGTGGGTTATTTAAAGTGGGACTGGACTGCCTTTTTAGGCATTGCCCAAAAAAAAAACTTTTTTGCTCGCTAAAGAGTCTATTGTTAGCACCTATATTTTTGAACTTATTGTAATTCGGGTAACAAAAGGTTACCCCAATTTCAAAGAAAATACCGGAATTTATCATTTATTATTTTATTAACCACGTTTAATGAAATGATAATCAAAATTAGAGCTCCAAAATGAATATTTAATGTCTTTGACGATATTTGAACTTGTTTGTGTACTCCACTCTATTTAACAATGCTTACAATCTCTATATTTTACAATGTTATAATGTTTACAAATACTTGTGCAATCTATTTTACAATGTTAAATTGATACACGCACCCTCTCACATACAATTTGAAATACTCATCATCATCAAACCCTTACCTGTATCTGGTGGTGCATAGAGTACTGAATCGGAAAATTACATGCAGTGTGACTAGAACATGTGTTACAGGAAGGTGGTGATCAGTTTTACGCTTCATCCAGGGTCAGTGAAATATTGCGGTGTAAAACCACTTTATAAACAAATATTTCATGTGGACCCTCCCAGTAATTGAACTCATCACCTCAAGCGTGTTAGGCAAACACGCCAACCACTACATTACAAGGTGTACTTTTCTCTACTAGATTTCCTGTTGTTCAGGATTTTGGTTCCATTTCACACACATAATTATAATTTTCATCGGCCCGGGTACAAATTGTCACGATACTGTAAAGTATAGTATTGTTAACATATTTCTACTAATCGTTGTGTAATTACTGTCGGCCTCGTGGTGTAGTGTTCAGCGTGTTTGCCTACCATACAAGTGGTCTCGAGGTCGATTCTTGACATAGTTAAAATGAAATATTTGGAAATATGCCAATAAATACAACCCTCTTAAAATAGTACAAATATTATAAATACCTTGTTTTTAAAACTGTCTGAATATTTGTTAATTATGTTTGTTTTTTAAGTTAGTCTTCTTTGTTTATTCTCAAATGTAATTTCATAAATCTAAATTGTTAAAGTGTCCTCGGCATGGGAAACCCCAGTGAGGACACATTATTTTTATTATTAATTAGAGTTTGTAAGCGAAAAATATGAAAAATAAATATATTCAAAAAAATAAAAAAGTAATTAAAAAAAAACCTTTAACATTCAATACGGAAATTAAATATAAATTATTTTAAGTTCATACACTATTTATGAAATGAATTCTATTAGACAAATTTATAAAGAAGAAAAAATAAAAGGATTCGAGATGAATAAGTCACTCAGATACCAAAATAATATTAAAATCTCAAAATTCTACACATGTCATGGTCAAAATAGCGTTGTCTTCAAAGGTGTCAAAAATTACAATAATCTTCCCAGTGAACACTAATATATAAATTCAAAGTAAATCTAAAGAAATATTTTGAAAAAGTGTAAAAATTGCAATTAATTTTAATAAGTACGAATGTATTATTATTTTCTGTTTTTCTTTTCATACCCCAAAGGTTTTTACTTTTTTTCTCATGTACTCGTTTATTCAAAATAATATAAGTTCTAATAAATAAACAACTATAACAGTGTAAGTCACTCTCCAAGCACAAGAGTTGGTCTCTTTTTTTGGACAGTTACAGTTATAACATTTACTAGATGTATTAAAGTAAATTTGAAAAAAAAAAAACATAAACCATTTCTGAAATATATCAATAAAAAACAAAAAAAAAATTTAAAAGGTGTTACACCAGAATATTTTATAGTCCCCGGACTGGCACCTGAATCGTAAGACTTATAATCTTACTTTCATGTAACAAAAATGATCGAGATACCCTGCGATTGGTGTACCGATGCAGTGCCCTATACACCATTAGGTGTGGAAAGGGAATGATGATGATGATGATGAATAACTGTAAAAACCCTACTAAGATATAAAATAATAGTAAAAAGTTTCTTAGTAAGAAATATTCTGTGTAGAGTACTAAAGCGGGCTGAGTTTGCGTCTGGTGTTATTCCGATCTGTACTTGCCCTTGGCCCCCGTGAGATGAAGTGAGAACTGGAGTGAAATTGAGTTTTATAAATTACAACATTTACCCTTTTACCGGATGCCTGTTAATTATATGCTAACAGACCCTCCTTCTCTGAAAGTTAGCCGAAGGTCCACGGCTAAGTAAATTACATAAGCGATGAGGGCAAAGGAAATGAGAGTCTCCTGAGTTAGTGAAGTATTAAAATTATTTCGTGTCTGTACCTGTTCTGTAAATTATGAGCTAAACCGGGGGAAAAAGTAACAGTATCGATTAATATTAAGTTTGCGTTATTTTATTTTATTTATTTTTTATCATATAACATAAAATTATACATATTCAAGGAGTTGCTTTGACTATCTAACTAGGGTTATTTACCCCGTTTTAAACTGGTCAAAAATATATAAAAAACAGTAATCAATACATAAAAACTATAAAAAAGGTAAATAACGTAGTGAAAAACATAGTAAAATATATTTTACAAAAAAACCCAGCAAAAAACGTAGTAAAAATAAAATACATTGAAAAAGTTATAATAAAACCCAATAAAATCCGTAGTAAAAACAAAATATGTGTCAAAAAAATATATACGCATAGCAAAAAACATAGTAAGATACGAAATAAAAAGAAAAAAACAAAGAAAAAGATGTAATAAAAAAATGTACATGTATCGTAAAATAAAACATATTTAAACAAACACATAGTAAACACATAGTAAAAACAGAGTAAAAAGTAATAAGGATCTTCAAAAATCAATAAAATTCAATAAATATTAATAATTTATGTTAACTTTCCGTACTCAGTGATACCTAGGCCAAAGTACTGCTTTACTTATAATAATAAAAGTTATAAGAGTAATAGTTTATTACCAAAATTACAATTTCTAAGTTTACTACATATTTTATGATAATAGATATCTCTGGATTATGTGTCGTGTGCCTAAGTAGGTACAACTATTTTAAGGTAGACTTTTTATGTTTAGCTAAATAAACAAAAAAACATTACTACCGATTAGTGGCTTAGTATACAATTTCGTAATATTAAATATCTTTTTTTTTATAAAACGTATTTTAACTAATTTTCTAAATTTTCTCTACCCATGTCCAGAAACCATTTTTTTTGTAAATGTATTTAATTGGATCCGGTAATAATTTTACAATAACTGGGCAATACATTGTATATTTTTGGTGCCAAAAACCTAAAATTTATTTGCCCGAATTCAGTGTTTGTAGTAGATCCCGTGAACCATTGATACAACAAATGCAGTGTATTTCTAGGTTTTCAAGTTTTATCTATCTATTTGTAAGTTTTTTTTCAAGTATTTTAATTTTGGTGTCCATTTTCAACGAGTTGTTAATAACTCACAACAGTGTTTATTACAATAATATTACTAATAAGAAAATGGAAATCCAGTACAGTGAGATTCGAACCTAAGACCTCTGATCCGCAAGTCCGCGACACTAGCCGCGGGACCACAATTCGATTAAGTTTTTTTTTTTTTCCTAACAAGACGAAAATTAAAAAAATAAATCAGAATGAAATCCAATAACGTATTTTTATTTTTGGATGCCTTACCAATAATTAAAACAAAATTCCACTAAATTACAGAGTTCACATTCTATATTATGCATGTACAATGCGTCTGAATGTTTAATAAGCCCATGTTAATGTGCTAGTTTGTGTCGGTGAATCATGTAAATATACAATTTTTGCATGCACATTTGAAAGATTTAAACGAGACTTTTTGTAACGCACACATATGCAAAGTTGATTAAATATTTCATCGGACGGTTCATCTCTAAATTACTCGCGCTTCACTGCAACATAACATTCCAATAAAAAAAGCGAAGTGGGGGGTTTTATTTAAAAAATAATAGCTTTAAAATGAGATTATCTTTCCATATCTCCACTTCAGGCATTCTCAAATAAAACTATTACTCGGATATGTCTCTTGTTCTACGCTCAGACCCAATTGCCATTGTTCAAGATAAGATATACCTATTTCTTGACTAACTCTTTCTTGACTAGACTAAGAAAATAAACTCAGATTATATTTTAATACCTATACGCCAAAATTAAAAATTAAAAAGACGATTTGTTTTCATATAATTGTTTACACCGTTGATTTATTTTAATTGGTTTTAAATAACAAATCTAACTTTTAGAAAAAATAACAATTTGTGTGTATAAAATAATAAAAAGTTGATAAAATAAAGGCATTTTATTTTTAAAAATACATAATTCTTGAATTAATTAATTGTTGTATCATCAGAAAATTCAACATTTATTATTATTTGTTTTTAGATAACTAATGTAAGCAATTATGCTTTAAGAATTATGTATTACATACACATGTTTATTTTTAGAGAGAAAATCATTAACATGTCACTTCACTGTAACACCAAATTGCAGGTAAGTTGATCAGTTTCACGTTTAAGGTGCCTCACCAGAGACAGCGATAAATCACAGTTTAAAATCACATTTACAATTATATTTTACAAGTAATTCCCAGCGAATCGAACCTGGGACCTTAAATTAGGGACGTTTTCTTTACTCAATTTTCTTTCTCACGGTTTTGCCTGCGAGTATCCATTGAGTCAAAAACATGAACATAATTAGCTTATAAAATAAATCATTTTAAAAACGGACTCTCAATCATCGAATATTTTATTGGTGGACAAAATATTTCAGGAAATTAGTCATTTTTTTCAGCGAAAAATCTCACATTTTGCAATGCCATCGGCAAAACTGAAACCGTTGTCAAAAAGATAAAAACGCAATCAAATTTTACTGAAAAACGGTGCGTTTTGTTTTGGACAGATAGTATATAGATTATACATAGATATATGCAACCTGCAAACGTCATATTGCCACGTCAGCATATAAACAGAAAATGCATGTATAATGTATATGATACATTTTGTATGAAAATACAGAGCTTTTTAAAGGTTTTACAAGTCGAAAAAACATTTTTTTTATTTTTTTATTAAATAAGTAAAAAAATAATAAATACCTAATATTTATTGAGTAAAATACCATCAAATTAGTTAAAATAACCAAGTTGCATAAAAAAGTAAGGTAATTTTTTTTTTACTTAAGGTTGAACTTGCCAAAAAAGAGTGTGGTTCTTATGTTTGACAAGTTTACAGAATATAAAACAGAAACCAAAAATGCAAAACAAAATAATACAACAAATAAAAAATTAAACAATTGTAAAAATTGAGAACTTAAAACTAATAACAAATTTAAAAAATAAATAAAAATACAAAATTTATAAATTGATATACGCAGGCACATTTTATGCATACATTTTTATTTTCAAAATACAGTTAATGTTAATTATGTCAAAAAGCTTTTCTTTAACTTATCCTTAAATTTTCCGTTATTTACTTTGTAGATTTTGTGGTAAATTATTGAAAAGCTTCCGTCCTATATAAGTATAATGATGTTTGGCCGTGTCCTGATGGCATCCTGTTCTTAACCTTCCCGTAATACGGTCCGATGGGAGGGTCTTCTTATGCACCTGGAGCAAACAACACTTTCCGTAGATATCTTCCATTCTTAAAACATTAAATTCTTTAAACAGTTCGGTTGTTGAATTATTTGTTTTTTAGACGTTTGACCATACAGGCAAATAGGTTGCATGAAAAAAAAAGTTGAAGAAGCCCATTTGAATCATTTAATTTCCACTTTGTTTTTATGTGGACTTGTTTTGATGCAACTAACTTTTATATCGAGTTTTCTTATTATGTTATGAGATAAGTGAAAAATAATTAAAACAAATTATGAAAAACGCATATTGATGGACTAGAGTTTCCGGTTCGATTTTTAGTGAGATTTTTCTTAGACGGGTCTTAACGTTATAATTCATCACTATGGTTCAGGTTTTCTTGAGTATCTTAGTGCAAACAATTTTGTCTCACAAAATCAATTATTTTCTAAAACAATATGTTGGTTTGAGTAACACATTGAATACATATAATGATAGGTTAAAACTTTTTCATTTAATTACTTTGTACTCTTCTCTTTGTGCCCTGTCAGGTATCCTCAATGTTGGCAATCACTCTGGTAAAAGTCTCCCTGTCCTGTGCTGCCCGGAAAATCTGCTCTACAGTCCTTAAGCCAGTCCAGTCTCGTATATTTCGCAGCCAGGACATCTGTCTTCTTTCAGCCCCTCTGTGACCCTCAATCGTGCCTTTCAAAATTAAATGGAGCAAGGGGTACTTT
The DNA here is from genome assembly GCF_059751315.1 of Micrasema longulum. Taxonomy (NCBI): domain Eukaryota; kingdom Metazoa; phylum Arthropoda; class Insecta; order Trichoptera; family Brachycentridae; genus Micrasema; species Micrasema longulum. Next base: position 125,443 of record NW_028278934.1, read on the forward strand.
TCTCCACGCAATATATGCCCCAGATATGAAATTTTACTTTTTTTTTGTACAACTGGTGAAAAATATCAGACATGATGTACCTAAATAAAATAATACATCCATCTGCATACACAACAAACATAAATATTTAAAGTAATTAAAATAAAAATTAAAAATAATTGTATTCTAGGACATTGATCGGCAAACCACGGCTCTCACAGCGCAAAATTGACTTTTTGTTCGATTTATTTCGTCTACGGGTCCTAAATAAGAACTTTTTATTATTGCCACTGAAAAATTCAACACGTGGCCAGAATATTCCAAATTCTATCATTAAATGCTCGGAGAAACATCATATTCAACTCTATAAAATTGTTTCAATTTCATCGGATGGGACAAAAAGTAAAACCGGAGTGAGAAAGGGTATTTTTGACTCGTATAATTAGGTAAATAAACTAGCATATGTGAACAATATTTTTAAAGCGTTAGCCTTATTAAAAGTCGATGAGAGAAATGAAAGTAAATGAAAAGTTGTCCTATTAAATTAAAAACAAAGTCAGAAAAACCGGACTTAACCATGAAAATGCAGGGTCATTTTTCAAATTAAATACATCATATTCTTATTTTTATTTAAATTTAAAAAAAACAAAATCGTATTTTTATTAAAATTTAATAAATAATATTAAATCTAATAATTTTTAATTTTGATATCTGGTTTTATATAATGTTAGTAGTTAGTTTAAACTGACTCCTGAAAATATTATTCTCATAAAGAAATTTTGAGATGCTTATTGTTGCAGATTTTTGGCTCTTTAGACTTATGAGTTTGCAGACCACTGTTCTAGGAAATATAAATATAAATTTACTAGATACTGGCTATTCAAATAAAAATAAATACTTACAAATCTTATCAATGTTTCTAAAAAAAATTTAAATAGTACGAAATTAAGTAAAGACCACATAATGAGTAAAACTAAAATGATAGCAAAGACTACAGTTTTTACATCTACTGTAACTGAGCACTATTTAATAAATCTGTCAATTGAAAACAAAACAAAAAAAAGTTTCAAGCAAGAACAATCAATAAATCACCTAAAAACTAATATCAGATAAATGACATAAAAGAAATAAAAATAATATTTTTTAATGAAATATTCCAAATTAATTTTTGGATACTCTATGGTCCTCTTTAGGACATATTTGCCTCACTAGGTGAACTCTTAAATCAATTTTGAATTCTTTTGTTCATGCAATGTGGAAATAAATAAATATTTTTCAGCACAAAGTAGAGCAACACAACATCACTAACATTTTTTTACCAATCAACAGATCAAATATCGGTTATCACTCACCCCTACTAAGAAATCAACAACCACTCTGCCATTTATATAAAGTTAATGAGAGGTTAGATATCTTTAAAGAAACATAAAAAATAAAAAAAACTACAACCATTAAAAAATACATTGTTAAAAGCTTAGAGTGTTAAAAGTCATTATGAGTTATATTGTGTTTGTTGGTAAATATTGGTAAATATTTATATGTTTGTGTCTTCTGAATTTGGAACATGTGGATTTAATGCTAGAGTAATATTATGTCACTTGCTAATAGAGTCACCCATGCGGACAAAAACCATTTTTTAAATATATTTATTCATTTGTTTATTTTTCCATACATATATTGAAATATAATTACAAAAATACACTTTAGAAAAATACACCTTAAAATTAAGCTATAACATAAATTGGAAAAAAATGCCCACAAAGACTTCAGCGTCTGAGCGTGGGACATTCTTTTTTCAATTATAAATAAGTTTATAGCATATAAATATGGTATGACATGACCATGAGAAGAAATGAAAAAGAAAATTAATATATGCTGATATTACGAAAACATGATTTATTTGCCGTATGCATTTATTTTTTAATTTTTTTAAAGAAGGTGTCTATCTGTTCCTTTCATTCTAATCCAAGACCTCAAACCTACTTTAAACTGTACCAGTGATTTAATGTTTTGTAATTCCTTAGTTAGAAGATTGAAGGATCTTGGACTAACATGTAAGAAGTGCCTCTGTGCGAACTTAGTTCTGCATCCTGGAACTGACAGTACACTGTCGGATCTATTGCTAATACGATTAAAATTATTACTAAACGATGCCCTGATTAAGTAAACATATTTCAGGCACTAAAATAAATATAATTTTCTAAAACTAAGGAGTCTACTCTTTACGTTTAATTCATTACTAGGAAATAGTCTATGTTTTTTGTAAATTGTATAAATTATATTTTTCTGTGCAATTTCTATTGAACGACTATGTACGTCCAAGACTCCTCCCCACCCTATTATACCATATGTTATTGACCCTATTATACCATATGTTATTGATACTATTATATCACATATTAGACCATATGTTATTAACCCGATTACACCACATATTATACCACATGTTATTATCAACCAAGAAGTTAGCTACAGTATGTAAGTACTTGGGTCGAGAATTGCAAAAGCAAACCTTAATCGTGCGTAACATGTTTGTTGTTAAACCAAAAACCAGGCCAAAAATTTGGAACATTTTTTATCTATGCAAAAGAACTAAATGGCTTATTAAGTGAATTATGCATTGAGGTTATATGCATGCCTGTTAACTTTCTGAAAAAATGTAATTAAGAGAAGGAAACTGTTTTTTGGAATTATCTTACGATATTTATAAGAAACAGTCTTTTTTATTGGTGTTTCAATGGTCAATAACTAAATAACACAAAAAAGAAGAAAAAAAAACTTTTGAATATCGGCAGGGTTGCGGAAGAGTTAAATCTTGGTAGGAAGGAATTGCAACATAACGGAATGAGGTATTATCAGGAGAGCATGTCGCGGATAATGGCCAACGATCCAACCAGTTCCTGTCAATTTAAATTTATACCCGGCCATATTGTCCCATAGAACCGAGAGGCAAATACTTCCTCCGTGTGATCACCTTAATCATGTAATACACGTACCTACTTACATAATGTACGTAGAGAGTCTATTTAACATGTGTCTTGTAAGTGATAGAGAGATGAAAGAGCTTACACTTTGGAGATTAATTCAATTTGATCCAAACAAAAGTAAAAAAAGTTTGAACCAACTTTAAAAAAGACGTAGAACTGTATTTACAAGGTTGTTTAAGACGTTTTATAGAGTAAAAATGGAACTTGGATGCATATTTTAAACGTTAGTCAAAATAAAGTTTTAAGGCCAGTTGTACTATTAAGTCAAGTTAAATTGTCATCGTGATAGACAAATGGGTTGCATGAAACAATTTGTTTTGACGAAAACGTACCAATTGTTGAACATGGAGATTTTTGAACATTGCATTTAGTGGTTTAATTGACGCTTTGACAAAAATTCTAATTTTTGGTACACCAGATCCTCAAACGATAGTTTTAGCCAATAATTTTGGTTTAGTTGTAGACATTGAATTTCATTGTAATGGCTGTTGTTTTCTTGAAATAAATAAATACACACTGTTTTATATATTTATTCATAATTATTATGTTTTGATATAATATATTTTGACATTCTGGAAATTTTATAATTGTTCATTTTATAAAATTACATTATTTTTTTTAAGAAGGCAAACATGAAAATACAAAAGGAAAAATTAAGAAACCCACGAAACCGCCAAACCGGTTTGTCAGCTAAAGAAGTTAGAAGGAGCATACATTTTGTTGGAAATATAAGCCTAAGATATCTATTTTATATTATAAATGCGAATTTTGTGATTGTTTTTTTGTTTGTGTTTTCTTCACGCCTCAACGGAGCGACCGATTGACCTAATTTTTTGCATATGAATAGCCGAAAAGGTGAAAAGTAAAAAAATATACTCATTTTGTATTCCAAATGAAAAAAATACAATTATTAAATACATAATGTGTCAATGATGAGCAACATTATTTAAAAATGAGTAGGCAGTAAGATGGGATGTCAAAAATAATCAATTTGAAATAATATCTTTCAATTTCTATGATTGAGTTGCTTTATTTATGGTTACTTTGGTTTGCTTTTCGTTTTAGTTTTGTAGTTTGAGATTTTGGATTTGTGAATAGACTAATGATGCTACGTCGCCACTTAAGGATCACCGTATTTCTTTCATTGCCATTGTTGGAAGACAATGGCAATGAAAGAAATTTTTGGTCAATGTATTGTTGGTCAATGTATCAAAGTGTTTGCTTATTTCTTTTTCGCGAGGTCAACATCCCATCCCATATTATTATGTATTAGAAAACCAGCCTGTTCAGAGAGTTAATACCGTACGCGATCTGGGTGTTATTCTTGATAGCAAACTTACATTTGAGAATCACTTCAATGACATACTAACCCGTGCACATAGAAACCTTGGTTTTGTACTTCGTACATGTCAGATATTTAAAGATATCGCGTGTATTAAAATGGTCTACTTTGCTCATGTTCGCAATTTGCTCGAGTATGCCTCTTCTGTTTGGTCTCCACAATATGTCACACATAAAGAAAAGTTCGAGAAAATTCAATGGACATTTCTTAGACATCTTAACTGGAGATGCAGGTATGCCGATCTCAATTATATATCTTCCTGCAAAAAACACCACTTGCTTACTTTAGAAGATCGCCGTCTACTGTTGGACATGGGGGTGCTTCATGACATACTTAGTGGACGCCTTGATTGTCCGGCTCTTTTGTCGGAGTTATCATTAAATGTCCCCGGCTACCGCACCCGTCACACGTCGAGCTCTCTATTTCATCTGCCAGCAGTTCGTACGAACTATGCCCAGAACTCTCCACTTATACGTTTTGATAATGAATATAATTTGAACTTTCCCCTTATTGATCCATTTGATTGTAAAAAAATAACATTTAAAATGCGCGTCTTAAAACATACTTTTTTGTCTTATACTTAGTTTCAATAATAAAGTCTTATTTTATTATATTTTATCTCTAATTCTCAATATTTTTTATATATTTATATTTTCGACACTTGACACTTGTGCAATATTTACACACATATCCACCCTCATTCCAATATAACACCCACCCTCTCACTTACTTACACTCACACTCACACAAACACACTAGTATGTATTGTACGTGTATTTAATGTATTTCTGTGGATATCTGTCATTGGTTTTATTCTCTGTATATTTTATTTGTTGTATTTTTTTTACATGTATTACTGTTGATATCCCCAATAAATAAAATAAAATAAAGACCAAGTTACTATCAATACCGATAAAATATATCATTCCATCTGTAAAATTCTTACAGAAAAACAAAAACTCTTATCGATAAACGACACAATTAATAAATTACCTAAATATTTTTCCCTAATACCGCGTGAGCGAAGCCTCGGATAAAAGCTAGTACATAGTAAGCAAGACGAAAATAAGCAACTCCCGCATGAAAAAAAGCAATAATTTAATTAATTTAAAAAAAAATAATAATTTAAGCTTTTTGTGCACATTTTTTATTGTTAGAGCAAAATTTTTACACCTTATGCGTTAATTATATTTTACCAATAGATTAACAAAATTAATGTGCATGTAATATTGTATGGATTTTTATGTTAGTGTAATTAGATATTTATGAGTACATCTCGAAACTGGTAAACATAGTAAAGTTGGTAAGTGGTAAAATACAATTTTCTTAAAACATTTATTGAAATATTTGACAGAAAAAATAATGATTTTAATATTAATAATTTATGAATATTTTAATTTATTTTAAGTTTATTGATAGTAAAATTCATTTAAATATTCGTTCTAATATAAATTTAAGATTAGATTCAAATAACTAAAACAAGAGCAATATTCAAAAAAATAAAAGAAATCCTTCATTAAAGAACGTTTTACATAAAATGATTTGCTTTATGTTCGTTCTTAGAATTACTCATTTATAACATAAATTTAACTTCATTAAAGTTAAGTAACGAGCTTGGCAAAAGCGGTAATAAAATTATTTTACAAAGACTGAGGCAGAAATTGATAAAAAAGCTGGCTACGTTTTTCGTGTTGGTACTACAATGTGCTTCATTATTTTCAACCGTCTGGCTATTTTTTTTACTAATTAGCAAGGTATATAAGAATCGGGAATCCGTTTTATATTCTTTTTCTTAATCTGGGGCTGAGGTTTAATTTTATCTTCAAGTAAAAAATATTTTTATAATTTAAATGCACAAAGACAATGTCAGTACAATACAAAACCACTTTACTTCCGTAGAAATAATAGACCTTTCATAAAGAAATTAAAATTTATCTACTAATTTGTTTTTAATCAAACAAACTTTACTTTCATTTCAAGCTATAATACTGATTTTGTGCATGATTTTTCTTCTTTATGGAACTTTGAACTAAAGAATTTTTCAGTTATTTTTTTGAAGAACTTAATAATGTAATTTACAATGTATGTATAAAAGGTAAGTTTTGGTTATTTAAAAGGAGTCATAGATACAGTAACCGTTCTAAAAATTAAACTGTTTTGTGAAACGGTTTCTTAATCTATAACAAGTAACTGCTTAAACAGTTTCACAATAATAAATAAAACTGTTAATTGTAACGAAAAACATGTGAGGATATGTGTTAAACTTTAAGTTTTAGAATCAGTCTCACAAATCAGTATCACGAAGCAGTTACACGATGCAGTTTAAATTGTGAATAAATAAAATCCTACTAGTTTTTTTTACGGAAACTGCTACATTTTATTTTGAAACAATTACAGCTACAGCTGTTTTGGAAGAATAACTGATTTAAAATAACTATTTTTTTTTTACCACCTCTAGTGTGTATGTATATATAACGACTATTGATATGATAGGAACGTCTCAGTGGTGTTATAACTTAAATCAACTCACGTACGGAAGGTTTCGGGTTTGATTCCTTGTGATAATAAATGTGATTTTTCTCAATAATTCACCAAACAGTAAATGCGCCTTTTCATGGCGAAAATTAAATTACAAATTTTTTCCTAGTAAAACTGAAATCGGTAATGTAATCAAAAGTACTAGGTAGTTATGAAATTTAGTTTCTTGAAAGTTGACTGCACACAATTAAGATACTGATGAATCGGCTAAGCAGAAATTCCTTAAAAAAATATCGATTTAAACATATTATCATCACCATCATTCCCTTTCCGTACCTAATGGTGGACAAGGCACATGTAACATGACAGTAAGATGATCAGTCAAAAAACGCCTTAAAAAAAAAATTTATTTATTTTGTTCACTAACGCCCAAGGGGCAATTACAAAAAATAATAAAATACACGCTAACACACTTTAAAATCAAACACAAAATATACAGAAAAATATGTGAAATAACTAAGAAAAATTAGAAATTTGGAAAAAAATAGAAAAGATGTAATAAAAAAGTTAAACAAAGTAAAATAAAAAAAAAATATGAAGGCAAACAAGAAAAAACAGTAAACGTTTAAACAAAAAATGCAAGGATATAAGTTAATAAAGTAATTCTGAAAAGCAAACAAAGTAAATAAAGTTTTACGGTATGCAACATAGAAAAATGTGAGTAAAATTAATAATAAAACAAACATATTATCGGGAAAAAATAACAAATAAGAAAAATGTATGGAATGCGTATTTGCCAATAATTAGGGGTTATTGGATATTATAGCAAATAAAAACAAGCATGAGGTAAAAAAATATACATATATATATATATATATATGTCATTTGTGTCAGAAATTGAACCCGAAACCTCTTGCATGGTAGGCAAACGCTCTGACCACTACACCTCGAGGCTGACAAAAATATGTATGTAATAAATTTGTATTGAGGTAATGAACATTGTCGATATTACTAAGCTTACAGTAAGTTCTAATACTGGCTAGCACGGTTGGGACATAACTTATTACCGGCAAATGAATAATATATTTTGGAAAAAGACCACCGAAGCGGGAAACGGCTGCTCCAGACTCCATTATTCAAAATTACATCGAAATTTACTAAGTCCCGCCATGTTGGGCTCGCGTGTCGCGTGAATTTATGTGCAGCGTATGCAACGTCTTGCATCTGTTACGAATAACGCATTATTAGGAAGATGATCACGTTGAATTTATTCGATTGATGCGCAATGCATTTGATCACATTAAGGACATTTTCGCAGGACAAAAGAATAAAAATTACACCAATAACACTGATAAACTATAAACAGAAAATCCAGCAAACAAGAAAACTTTTTTTAAATAAGGACTTTTATTTTAAAACACGACATTCGCTTGAAATATAATATATCAGAATAGGGTTTTTTGCGATTCGCGTCAAGTCGCGTGAACAATTTTGGTTTTAAAAAATTACAACTTGCGACTAAACTTGAATGTAATTTCATGATGAGATTACCTTCAAGTAATCAGTTTTACAATTTTCTTTCGTGTTTCACTATCACCCAATATAAATTATTCGAATTATGTAAAAATACACAGAAAAAATACTAATAAAAATACAAGTTTTCCAACACACTGATTTCAAAAAACTTTGATATTTTTTTAGGCTGATTTTCTGCGTATTTTGGTGCGTTTGTTTTCAAGTAATCAATGGCTTTAAATTAAAAAAATAAAAAAAACGCCATGTGGAGCGAATATCGTGTTTTGAAAAAACGGTCCTCAAATGGTATTGTGGTGATCAGTCTTACGCTTCAGGTACCAGTCTAGGGACTATGGAATATTCTATGTAAAAACACACTTTTAAATAATTTTTCATATCAACTATATCGGGAATCGAACCCGAGACCTCTTGCATGGTCGGCAAATGCACTGACCATTACACCACGAGACCGACAAATAAATAACTAACAATAAAAATAAATAAAAAACTAAATAATATACACATCTTTTAAGTACACCTATTCTCAGTAACATCTAAAACGATAATTGTTCATAAATATTCTGTTTATTTTTAATTTGTTAATACAAATGTTGGACAGTGTGTAAAGTGGCCTCGTTAATGACACGGCATAAGCCCTGTAAATGCCAAGACTTTTACATTTCCTTCTCTAAAATATTCTCAACAACTTAACTTTCGTTATAAGAGAAATAGAAAATGTCTGTTAAATTCTTTCATCATCATTCCAATTCTGCACCTAATGGTGCATAGGGCACTGCGTTGGTACACCAATCGCAGCGTGTCTTAATCGTTTTTGTAACAAAAAGGTAAGGTGATTAGTCCTACGCTTCATGTACCAGTCCAGGGACTATGAAATATTCTAGTGTGAAAACACTCTTTTGAATAAACATTTCATGTCAACTATGTCGGGAATTGAATCTGAGGACCCTTACGTAGTAGGCTAACACGCTGACCATTACACCACAAAACCGACATTAAAATATTATTTAGTAGATATAAAATTAAAATGAATAAATATTCCATTGAACATTATAGAAAATTGTAACAATAATAAAATGAAAGCTTATTCAGCAAATGTTAAAATTATTTCAGTTTTCGACCAGGAAAACAGAATTTCGTAAGAGGTAGAAAGTTCGCCCGTAGCGTCCGCAGAACTCTACAACAGGAACAAGCTCCATGCAAGTTGGACGTCAGCTTCTATTTCATATTATTTACCGCATTTGGCTCGGTGCAAATCTGTTAACTGGACTTGTGTACGTTAGAATGTGTGCTCAGGTAGGTCATCTCCTTTGAATTGCACGTAGAAACCTTCGGGGTATAGTCCATAACCGAACCGTGTATGGCAGCGTTAACCGCATTAAATTAATATATCTGTTAGCAGATTATGTTCTCCGGGTAATGTTATTAGATTGTTTACCTTTCTACTTTAAGTTTGAAACTTCTAAATATAGTATCCGCATAATTTTCAAAATAGAACTATTTTTAAAATACACACAGATTGAAGATTTTTGGTTTTATTTAAAAAAAAAACAAATTATTAATTGGTTACATGTAAATTTCATGATAAAAATTGAAATTTTATTAAAAAATAGCGTTAAAAAACACTTCCGTTTTGTTATTTTATGAAAAGATATTAACAAGTAAGAATTTACTAAAATTTCTATAACTTAAAAATATTGGATGTCCACACAAATAGTGTCCGTTTTTTTCCAAATTTCAAAATTATTACAATTTTTTTTTAATGCTTAAGGTCATACGCCATTCAAAAGAAAAATTTCTGCTCTACACGATATAGTGGTTGCTTTTACGTTAGATATATTATTTACATTAAAGTCACGTATGAAATATCACTTCTTGAATAGTCTTCTTTTTTTCTGCCTCTTTTCCCCTCCTCTCTTCATATTATAGTGTAGATTTTAGTCAACTTTTACCTTTAAAAATATATATGTGTTTATTAATATTTTGTACTTAAATGAAATTATTAATAAATAAACAATATGTTAATATACCACTGTCTTTTTTCAAATTGAACACATTGTGTAGGTAGGAAGAAATTGCCTTAAGGCAATATGCCCACCCTTGTGCATATGTATGTAAACTGTAGAGGTGTACAAAGTGTTTAAATAAATAATTATTTTTGACTAAGCCTTCAAAATGGAACGTAAAGTAGACGAAAGTGAGCATTTTGAACAGTTCTTTTGGTTTGCGTTCAATCGAAAGAATAAAACAGTCTCTGTGTGGAAAAGCTGGAAAAGCTCCTTGCATTTTATGATAAATATTCTATGAGTTATGACTAGTAATATTTTGTCAAATAATGACGGAGAATACATTATCGACTTTTTTGTTTGATAAAAAAATTTGTTGTGTTCTCTTCATTTGGAAAAAAACGGGCACAACGTATGTTAACACAAACAAATAACTCAATAATTCGTTGCATCTTTACCGTACACCGGGCAAATATCGAAATCAACTTTGGCAGCTTTATTCCCTCGATTGAACGCGATAGAAGGAGGTTCTGTAAATGCATCTAAAAAAATAAAGTAGTAAAAAAATAAGTTGCGTCAAAGAAACATAAAGCAGATAATGTTGTTTCAAATTACGTAAAACCTTTATCATCATGTTTTAATTAACAAATTACAACAAGGATGGAGAATATCTTAAAGAAGGGAATATGGAAGTCTAGGCATTTACAGGGCTAATGACCTTTTTTTGGCTGGATTAAGTGGCCAATTAACACACTGTAACATTCACCATTTTGCCTATTTTTGAACATCCATATTTCTTCCATTTGTTTAATGAAGTTAAAGCGCTGAAACTTTTATCGTTGTGAAGAAATTCATCTGACTGAATTATTTCACATACTAGGAATCGCCTAAAAACAATTTTCCAATTTTTAAACTTCACTGAAAATCATGTTTTACTTTTGGTGCTCATTTTTTGATTTGGAAAAAAAACAAACAAAACTTTTGTCAATGCCTAATATATGCGCAGCAAATATTTATAAATATACTTTAAAAAAATATTATTTTTTAAGGAATAATCCGCTCAGCCTCTATTTTGAGGCGTGTCATTAGGTGGGATAGAGGGATAATGAAGGAAGTAATAAAAAATACACCACATCACCCAGACTAACTGAGATAAAATCTTTCTTTGATTATTTTCTTGCAACTGGCGAGAAGCGAAACCGCGACGCCAGTTTTTCGGTTGGCCGTCTAGCCAACTGCGCCATGGCGCGGCGCTTGTATATAACTAATAAAACGACTTAAAACAATAATTTTGGTATTGAAATTGCAATAACAATGTATTTATTTTTTTTTAAATAATGTTTTTGTTAACAGAATATAAAAGCTTAGGCATTTACAGGGCGTACTGAGAACTCTTTACAACTCCTTGGTGCGAAATAGACTCGAGAGTGGCTCGATGATTTGGGGGCTACATGAACTGAAGTACTCTCTTATGATAGAGAAAATCCAAAAGAAGCATCCGAGAGTATGAACCTGTCATTGGCTGGTTTAAGTGGCCACTTTACACAATGTGTAACATTCACCATTCTGCCCATGTTTAAATTTCTACATTTCCTTATCTTTTTCATCTGTTGACTTTTCGTCGCATTGGGGAAACAAGATTCTTTTACATTTAACTTTTATCGTATTAACATCTCAAAAATAATGTTTTTGTTAACGGAATATAAAAGCTTAGGCATTTACAGGGCGTACTGAGAACTCTTTACAACTCCTTGGTGCGAAATAGACTCGAGAGTGGCTCGATGATTTGGGGGCTACATGAACTGAAGTACTCTCTTATGATAGAGAAAATCCAAAAGAAGCATCCGAGAGTATGAACCTGTCATTGGCTGGTTTAAGTGGCCACTTTACACAATGTGTAACATTCACCATTCTGCCCATGTTTAAATTTCTACATTTCCTTATCTTTTTCATTTGTTGACTTTTCGTCGCATTGGGGAAACAAGATTCTTTTACATTTAACTTTTATCGTATTAACATTTAAAAATCTGGCCTATCTGGATCAAAATTTCAATGAAAAACAAAATTTAAATTTATTTCAACAGAGAGGAAAAACATTTTTGAGAAGGGAATAAGGAAGTCTAGACAGGGCTTATGACCTGTCATTGGCTGGTTTAAGTGGCCACTCTACATACTGTGTAACATTCACCGTTCTGCCCATGTTTGAACATCCACATTTCCTCAACTCTTCCGGCTGAACCAAATCACATACTAGGCAACGCCTGAAAACAATTTCCCAATTTTGATACTTCTTCTTTTACCAGGTAGTAATTCAACAATGTTTGATTATGTCCAAATGCTTGCAGACTGGCTGGATTTCCTTCTAGGGAGTTGTTCATATTTAAATTTATTTCAACAGAGAGGGAAAACATGGGCAGAATGGAGCAAATCCAGCCAGTCTGCAAGCAATTAAACATTGTTGAAAAACAAAATTGTTTATTGAGAAAATATTCATAAAAAATATTAGATAAAATACTGTCTTCATTTCAAACTTTCATGTCTCAAAAAAACATCGATCTTCATAGAACCTTGTTTCCCCAATGCGACGTTTTGTCAAATAGATGCAGCCCCTAAAACAGATCAGGGTAAGCGGGTGGGGCTTTCAATGTTGACTTGTCACAAATAGATGTACAAGATTGCAGTATATCTTTATTGTGGCGTCTGGTCGACTTTTTTGAAAATTCTCCAAACTTCAGACTACTGCGGCTCGAAAACGAGTATGGAGAAATTGACATGTTTCGTTTTCCATTGTAAGGGTTTAGATTGAAAATTCTTGATCAAAATAAATAACCTATATGAATACTGTAAAATTCACAGATTTTTGCATTTTACTTACCTTCACTTAAAGATACCTATTGTTTACTTTTTTTTGCCTTAAACTGTTATATATATTTTTATAATATTTAATTTTGTACCTTCCTAATTTTATGGAATATATAATCTTTGTTTATGTATATCTATAAGGCCTGATGATACCTAAAAAACTGTTTATTTAACTTTTAATGAAATGTTTAATTTTGTACCTGTCATGTTAACGCCCTCCAGGCGTATATAATAAATAAAACAAAATAAATTAATTTAGTAAGTGGATAGACTTTTTCTTGAAAAGGAATCTCTTTAGTAGTGCGAAATTAATAAAAAGCTGTTAAAAATCAACTATTTTTTAATCGACTTCATTATCTCAAAAATATTTTGAGTATGTCCAAATATTTGAAGACAAGGCTGAATTTCAATCCCCTGGGTGTTATTATGATTTATATTTATTTCAAAAGAAAGGGAAAAACATTTTTGAGAAGGAAAAGGAAGTCCAGGCATTTACAGGGCTAATGACCTGTAGTTGAGTATTTAAAGTGAATACTTTATGCACTGTGTAACATTCACCATTGGCACCACGGCTCATGTTGTAACATCTATATTTCCCCAACCCTTCCATCTGTTGACTTTTGTGAAGTAAAAGAGCTGAAATCTTTAAAATGTGGGTGAAACTCATACCGCGGAACCAATTTACCTAATAGGCAACGCCTGAATGCAATTTTTATTTTTTTATACTTTTTATAACAGTAAGTTTAATCAACAATGTTTTGAGTATGTCCAAACCTTTGTAGACACCGTATATCGACAAACATTTGAGCATACTTAAAACATTGTTGAAACATTAAGTGTTAATTCCTGTTAAAACAATACGCTTAAAAATTTACTAAATACGAAAAAAAAAACATAATTTACATTTCAATAAACATAATATTTTCTGTATGCAAACATAAAATGTTTTTTTTCTTAAATTAAAATAACCAGGGCTTATTTGTTTGTAAAAATATACATATACAATTTTTTTGTGTCCAGATGGATTAAAAATAAAGTTCTGTGTGTGATTTAAAAATAGAACCCTGGACGAGCGTTTTTGACTTGATGGATTCTCTCAGATGAAAATCCTGAATAAGAAAATTGAGTGGAAATAAGTCTGCCTCCCTACGAAGTGGTTGGCGCTTTCGCCTACTATTCTTGAGGTCCTGGGTTCGAATTCTGACAGAGTGGAAATGTAACAGATAATTGAACTACGCTTCGTTTGGTTTACCAGTGAAGTGCCCTGTACACCACTGGGTTTGGAGAGAGGGATGATGTTGATATGCGAACAATAATTGAAACATAAATTGTTAAAAAATAAACATGTGCTATTTAAATAACGAAATCAAAATCAGTTTAATCTCTCAAAAAAAAAATTGATCTTGGATAATTTTTAAAAAGAGAATAAAAAATATTAGGAATTTTTAAACTTTTTATAATAGTATAAGCATAAATAACCCTAGCGTCTACTTTGTATCTACAAACCAACATACGTATTGATTTCTAAATTTAAAATTCAATCTATATTTACAAGTTTTCCTACCTTAGTGATCGACCGAAATGGGATTCCTTTCACAAAAACAGTTGGAAATCTCGGCACTATTATGGACCAACACTTAACGCGGCAAGAACAGATTACTGAGGTTGGGAGAAGTTTTATCGCATTCTCCATTCACTTAAAGACGGCAGAATTTTTACACAACCAAAAAAAATCTGTCTCAATCTATTCTATTGTCTTCTCTGTGCTATGCAAATATTTGCTATCTTTCACTACATTATAATATTCTTCATAATCCTTGCGCTTCAAAATATCTTGCGGAGAATTTCATTTATCTTTTCGATCATGGTCTTTCGCTTCGCTCTTCTCAGGAGAGAATACATTCCATTCTTTGACATAGCACATCATTTTTCAGCCCTTTTTTTCCGTCCAAGCTTAGCAGCTTTGGAATGAGCTACCTCCTCATATAAAAAATGCACCTTCTCTAGCCACTTTCAAGAAATGCCTGAAACATTATTATGTATCCCTAAAATCCTGAACTCTCCGAGTTAGAGTGCTTTTTTTATTTTTCGTTCTTCTTCTTCTTCTTATAGTTCCTCTCCCCGATGGAGGTTGGAAATCATCGTTGAGATTCTTACTTTGTTTGTTTACTTTTTCTTTAATGTGTATTTTTATCCTTTTTTTCTCTTCTTGGTTCTTCTTTTTTTCTTCTTCCAAACACGCAATTTGATCCCACATTCCTTATCATTTAACATGTATAACATAATGTTATTTTTAAAATTTTATTAAAGTTAATATGTGCAAGCCTTATTTTCCAATTAAAAAACAGTCATTTTTAATAATTTAGGTTTTTTATATATTTTTGTATGTACCTATCTTGTGGTTATATACTGATGTTTTTTTTAGTACAAAATATTGACCAATCTCTTCTTTTTCACCAATCTGTTTTTGGTTGGCTGGAAGATATTAGAATAAGGAAAAGAAGGAAGCAAATTCTTTACTAGCTAGGATTAAATGGATCAGAAATGATGACAAACTTTTTAAAAACCTTGAAATTTTTTATGGATCCATCAAATTTGTATATCCGACAGGACCTATAAAAGTGCGCTACAGATAGAACAGAGACGCTTTATTCGGTATTTAAAGAGATGAGAAAAGGGACAATGTATGCGTTCAGAAGATGAATGATTATGATATCCGCAGCAGCACGATAGGGAATCAACACTAACATTAAAAATAAAAAAACATTTAATTTACCATAACCTGATAAAACTAGTAACTAGCGTAGTGCCTACGTCTTAAAGTTGGCATTGTTCATTCATAGATCTGCAAAAATGCAGTTGTAAAAATAATTATTTTTTTATGCTGTTATGTTAACGAATTGAAAATTCTTGAAAATAATTGTCATCAGTAATTTATTTTTCCGTTATAAAATATTCTGTTACATTTTAATATGTGCGTCTTTTTTGTGACGTTCATGAAAGAATAAATTCAGTTTTCAGTTTTTGTTTAATTACACCTATTGTTTTTTTACTACACATTTAAAAAATACATTTATTTTAATGATCATTAAATTATAAAGATCATTTGTTGATTGAGAATTTAACATTTGATTAAATAAAAAGCATGTAAATAAAATTTCGTAGTGTTTCTGACACAGGTCGGTAACTACTTTTTTTTTTAAAGTGAGATCTTTTCATAACTGGCAAAAAATAATATTTCTTTAAAAAGCAAATAAACAACTTAAAAGAATGTTTTACAATGTTCAAAATATGTATTTATTTAAATTGTTGATTTGGGATGAGCTTTTAACTTAAAAGTGCAATATCTCACAACTAGTGAAATTTTAGTTACCATCTTGTACCAGACACCCGACGATTTATTTAACGAACAAAATGAAAAAAAAAAATACTTACAATGCATTCGAATCAGACTGTTATTTTTAATTTATAATCATCATCATCATCATACCCTTATCTACACACGATGGTGCAGAAGGCACTACAATTTCAAATAAAATGCAGTGTATCTCGATCACACGTTACAGGAAGGTAAGGATATTAGTCTTACACTTCTGGTTCCAGTCCAGGGGTAATGAAACACTTCAGTGGAAAACTCAATCATTAAAAATAAATATTTAAATTAAGGAATTGAACTCGGGACTTTTTTTACAGCATTGTAGGCGAACGCGCCAACCACTAAACTACGAGGCGAAAATTTTTCCACTCGACTTTTTTTTAGAGCAGCTGTCGAGTCAAAAACACTCGTATTTTATACACATAACTGTATCTTTTATCCTCCCGGATATAGATATTTTTTGTAACGTGTTACTTTATAATTTCTTTCAAATTCTCATTTCGGAAGTACTCGGTATTTGAAATAAAAACGCGAAAAAATTGAAATATTTTAACTATTCATTAGGTACTTCTAGTAATTATATCCTCACATTGAAATAAAACATTCAAAAAATGTTGTCTTCAAATTTAACAAAAATCAAACAAAAATAAAGAATTTTAGCTGTAGTCGGGTAAAACGCACGATAAATGAGAAAATCATAAGATTTTGCCATTTTAAGGCGAAAGTTTGTTTTAAATTGCGCAATACAAAAAAAAACACAAGTTACATAAAAACAATTGTTGTTAAAGGTATTTCTATTAAAACATATACGTAAAAAATTTATACAACTAAAATATAATTACTTTTCGACCGGCAGATTACACAATTTCAAATTTAGACTAAACTTTGGTATTTCAAGTCTTATTTAAAGACAAAGTATTAAACTAAAATTGTTTCAAAATTATAGACTGAAAATTAAAATGGCAGATACAAAATCTTATTTTTTTGTTTTTGAAAAGAAATACAAGCATTTTAAATCACATAAATTTTTGTGACATTTTCCTTTATTTCTACGTAAAATTATGCCTTGGGTGATACTGGTTATGATTAGTTATTGAAACATTTTAGTTGAAATGTTTTTTTATAGAAAAGTATTCTCTTTTTAAAAAAAAGATAATTCTAGTTGTAATATTATACTCTAAAAATATCTTATTTGGGTTTATATTATCTTTTTACCGATAAATTCTAAAAATCTACGCAAAATTATGCCTTCGGTAATGCCGGTACCGTGTTGCAATAATACTTATTTTATCTTATAAAAAAAAAGTGACGTATTTAATATTAAAATTAAGATCTTTAAATATATAAAAGACCAATAAATTGAGTAAATATAAATGTAAATATAAATATAAATAATAATATATATTTTAAATGCGATTAAAAACGCTAAAATTAAAAAAATATATTCGTTTAAGTTTACTATGCAGGTAATTACGATAGCAAAAATACCAAAACACACACTGGGTCATCCCATCCATACAAACACATATACGCACTATTAAATGCAAACATTAAACAAACACATGCATATGTACGTCATATCCGATATCTCTCTTTTAAAATTTTTGAATAATATGAAAATGGCATTTTTTCGTTTGTGCGTTGCTAGCGCTATTGTAAATGTATAATGAATTATGTACAATGCTAATGCCGATTATCCCATTAATGTGCTAAATATAACGTACATACATAGATGTACCTAAACATATAAGGTAAAGTTGTAAGTGTGTTATATGAGCAGTGTCGCTACATAAGTGCAGCCACAGATTTTCCGGTTAATTGTTCGCTGGTTGAGAGCACCCAGTAACTGTTACGTCGCGTACTGGGAGGTTCCGTTTCCCGCCACCCCTTGCCGCCATTGGCGTCACCTTCCGTTTTTTCTGCATTAATCAGAGCTTAAGTTAATTCAATATTATATAAGTATAAATTAATATTGTATTACTGTATTATAAATGAACTAGCAGGTAGTAATGTTATTGTTTATTTTGTATAAAAATGTCTGCCTTAAAACAGATTGTACCTAGTTAGGCAGACTAGGCATGATCCGAAGAAATCTATTACCTAAGTGTGTATGTAGTAGGCAAAATTATTATTTTTTTCAATAAACCGTGATTATTATTATAGCATTTTAGCTAAGGTACTCCTAGAACCCTCTTCGGGAACCCGCGGATCTTTTTAACGCTTATGCTCGGAAAAGTTAATAAATTGTTTTATGCTTGATACAATGATATTGAATAGAACAAACTATGGCTTTGATTATCCAATGATGTAGTTTAAGTTTACAACGATTTAAACGAGCTCTAAATAAATAGTCCAGATCTTGTCTTGATGCTCTTTATATTTGTCAATGGTTTTTTTGTACTTTTTTAATATTTTTAACTGTTCTCAAATTGTAATACTCATCCATATAAATTGTATAAATGGACAATGTCTGTAAATAAAAAATTAAAAAAATATTATTTGCATTGTATTAAGTTATAATAGAAAACTATAATTGGCCTATAATTTTGGTTTATTTGTAAATATTGTATTTTTTTGTTGTAATGGCTGTTGTTTTCTTTTAATGAATAAAACAAAAAAAAAATATTTTCAGTTTCTCAAAATTTTAGCAACTAAAACCAGCTATTGACATGCTATATGCTGAGTAAATACTTTGACTTCCGTATTCTTTCTCTAAAAATGTTGCAAAGAACATTTTTTTACAAGCTGGATGTATACACATAAATTTATGTAGGCTTTTTATTATTTTCTTAGTATTTCGAGTGTTGTCATTGTAAACCAAATGTAGATTGGTTTCTTACCTTTCCTAGACCCAAGATACATATCTTAAGTCTCTGAGACCGCTGTAATACGCAATCTATTTCAGGTAGAAATAACATCCGTCAGAATTACCATAGTTCATGCAACCATAATCTCCGAGCTTATAATACAGGGGGGTTTTGACTACGGTCCGCGTCCCGAAACCTAGCCGAGTATATCGTATATCCGGCCCACAGTAGCGCAACAGCCGAAGCCTAGTCGACTGGTCGTGCCTTGCGTACAGCAAAAGCCGTATTTTAAAAAATAATTAAATAAATTGGCACAATGATCGATATCAATACATTTTACACCCGAACTCATGCAATATTATTTTTAAATGTTTTTTCTTGCCAATTGTCAATTTGTAAGGAAATACGCATGTATTTATTACAAACATATTCAATAGATACGTACAGTTGCCGACGGTAAATTAGAGACATTGGGCTTAAGAAAGAGACTGTAGGCCATAATCGGCTAACTTTAATTTTGTAGAAGAAAGTCGTCTTTGTTATTCATTCATCTTTGTCGACTCGTGCGACAGAGACGACGCTCTACAAAGTCGAAGTTAGCCAATTATGGCTGACAATCTCTTTCTTAATACCAACGACTCTTTCCTACCACCGGTAATTGTACTGGTTTTGACAAAACCTTTTTTTTTCAATAGGGACCAAATAAAAAAATTAAAAAGCAAAAAATTTAAAATTTTATTCCTTTTTCAAATTTTTGTAGACAAGGACTAAATTTTACCCCCTTGGAAGTTTTTAACATTTACAATAATTACAAAAGTAATGGAGAATATTTTTGAAAAAAAAAAGTCAGGGTGTTGCCTAGTATGTGAATTTAGTTTTTTTAATTTTTTATGTTCACATTTATGTGCATTTTTACACTTTATACATTATAGCTAAAAAAAAATAATTATTTTTTTACAGTCACTAAAAGCCCACCAAGCCACTTCTGTGGCTTGTTGGTGGACATTTTTACTAATACTAACTTATATAATATGAGCTAAATTTATCAAAATAATGATATCACAGATATAATTAAAACAAGAAAGAAAATATAATATACATAAACACAATCTAGTTTAATAACTATTCATATATAAACTTTTGATCGAGTCGCCACTTTTATTTTGCTCTTGTGCAATTACATTGTGTGTTAAATTTTAGTTTTTTGGCAAAAAAATGCTAGGTACTTTATAATTAGGAATTCTATTACCAAACTGATTACATAGTTTTGGTACGGGAAAACCATCATTACACGTGAAACGCGTAGTATGGCAATGTTTGAGAGAAATTTTGAAAATTTTTTAGTAAATTGTTATAAAATGATGCAAAGTCACAATAATCCTTGATCTGGCAAAGTTTTAAGTATTTTGTTAATGAGAACTGTATTACTTCTTCGTCTGTAAATCTCTGCTGGTACAATCCTCTTAGATGAAATAATATCTAAGATTATTACTAAGTCAATTCTTTAACTTGACAAATCAAAAATCAGCAGTGAAAAGACTCCTTTCACATACCCAAAAACTGTTTCATCGACTAAAAAGTCTTCCTATCGGTGTCGTTCATTCGAAAAAAAAAGGTTTTTGGTCAATTAATGAGTTACACAGACAAATACGCGTATTTAAAGAAATTTGGATGTTTAAACAAAAGTAGAATGGTGAATGTTACACAGTTGGCTACATAAACCAGCCAATTACAACATATAACCCTGTAAATGTCTAGACTTTTATTTTCGAACTCCAAAATGTTCTTCATTTCTGTTATAATATGTCAAAGGGAAAATTTTAAGTTCTCTGTGTAAAAAAGTTATTTACATATGTTTAAAATTTAAAATAGATAGGGTGCTAGTGGTTTTAGCGCATCAGATTTTACACAACAGTTAATGTAGCCCCGGTTTACAAAAAAGTTTTACGACTCCTGCTGTTGTTCATACGGGTAAAATTGGTGTGTAAATTCATTAATTAGTTAGCGAACAGCTGGGTTAATCAAGAGAATTCGGTATCAAAAATATTATGATTTAATTATAAATGTTTGACAAATTTATAATTAAAAAAAATATTTAACACAAACTCAAATTCAACTTGTATGTAATCATTTAATGATCGAATACGCTCATATCATTTTTAAAATAAATTAGTATTAAAACAAATTAATGCAGTTTTTACTGAGTGTACTGTAGATCCGTACAGGTATTTTAATATACCACACTGATTTGATTATTTGACTCATCCTCAATGCATAAGTAGGATATTGGTTTATAGTTTTGCATACGTGTTTTTTATAAATATGTAAATAAATATAATCACTTACACCAACATTATCCCATTTTATTTGAGTTTACACACAGTACGATAAAACAAGAAAAGGCGGATTGATTTATATTGTATTATAATTATTTTAAAAATTATTTCCATTTATTTAATGACAAAAAAACCAATAGACCATGACCAAGCTCCACTTCATTTTTTTTTGCGAAATTTTTACCTGAGAGTTGCCTGCTAATAAATTTGGAATTAACACAAAATAATTTAATAAATGTCAATCCAACCTAATTTTACCCTGCTGCGTGGATTTGAATAATACGTGTGAAATAGGTCATTGACCCATTTCAGATGAGTGTAAAAAATATTTACAGCGGTTTAAAATATGTTTTATGAAAGCCAATTTAAAAATCAGTAATCTTTCATATCAACAATGCTTTACGTATATCAAAATGTTTGTAGACATGCTGGATTTCCTCCCTGGGGAGTTGTTTAGATCTAAATTAAAATGCCTAGACTATCATATTCCATAAAAAATGTTTTCCAACTCTGTTTCAACAAATTTAAATTTTTCATGTTTATTTACTAAAATACTTTCTCATTTAAATCATTTTATATCACATTACTGGACGCTTGTTTGAGTAATTTACACTCTAGTATTTTCGACGGAAAAAATAACCAGTTTATCAGCCGAAAAAATATTATGTCAGGTTTTTTAGTTTTGAAAAAAAAATTACAGTGCTGGAAAAAAAATACCTGAACGCCACATATATATGTGTATCCTGAACCGCTACAGGTTAAAAAGAATTTTTTTGTTTTAAATGCCTATTTATTTAATTACTGCCATGTATTTTTAGAAAAATTTAAATGCCATCAAATGGCCAATATGAATGTAGTAAAATGTTCGTAACATTTATTTATATACAAACGTTAGTTTATTGTACATCATTTGAGACATTAGTTCCAACTCCATGGGACTAAAAGTCCTGTGGTTTGAATGTGATGTAAAAAAAATGTGGATTAAAGTGACACTCGGCTTTTATTTCTATAATAAAAGTCCTGTCTTGAGATGGGACTGGCAATTAGTTGACACAGACACATGAGTATATCACCACAAATATAGGATCAGAAACATGACAGTATTTTTTTTTAAAACACATATTTATGGCACATCATCACATGGTAAACATTATCGCAAATTATGCAGACACTTTCGTAAAACTGTCTAGATACATGTAAAATCTACCTATGCTAGTGTAGAAACTGGCCAGACAGGTAGTAACACCCCAATGAACATTCTCCTTCAGTTTCCCTCATGTTTATTTCATTCCATTGTACTCCGCTTTCTCGGGGCCGGCCTTGTATTGTCTTGTTCCCGGAGCAAAGTGCATCGTTGAGCTCGTGCCGTGGCTTGTATCCAACGTAAGCAGAATACAAGAGAGGAAAAATTGCAGAATGTTGTTGAATTCGAGCGACTTTTTTAATGTCCTTTGTTGACAACGCCAGGTGCTGGAGTAAGCTTATTAGATTATTTTTAGAAAAAAACTTCACTTGAGTTTATAAACTTGTTTGCGATAATCACGACCTGAAATACAGAATGGTAAAAATTGAAAATTTATAACGTGTCCGAGCGAAATTAAAAAATAGTTATATGAGTGAAATAAAAAAAGAGCCGCGGAGATTGTTTTCAGTAAAATCCAAAACTTTTAGACATAATAGAACGTATTTACGCAGAAAACAACCAGTCCACAATAAAAAAAGAGGTATTGGTGTTATCGGGTGTAGAAAGGTCAATTCTATGTTCTGTTAAAAAACACCAAGGCCGCTTTCGTACAAGAAACTGTAATAATCACCTACTGAAAATAGTGTCGATCTCAAAAACGGCATTACTCAATTTGCAGAAAACACCTACAGCTCTAGATTTTTTATATTTTTTTATTTTTTTATTTATTTATTTATTTAATTATTTATTTATTTATTTATTTATTTGTTTATTTGTTTATTTGTTTATTTGTTTATTTGTTTATTTGTTTATTTGTTTATTTGTTTATTTGTTTATTTGTTTATTTGTTTATTTATTTATTTATTTATTTATTTATTTATTTATTTATTTATTTATTTATTTATTTATTTATTTATTTATTTATTTATTTATTTATTTATTTATTTATTTATTTATTTATTTATTTATTTATTTATTTATTTATTTATTTATTTATTTATTTATTTATTTATTTATTTATTTATTTATTTATTTATTTATTTATTTATTTATTTATTTATTTATTTATTTATTTATTTATTTATTTATTTATTTATTTATTTATTTATTTATTTATTTATTTATTTATTTATTTATTTATTTATTTATTTATTTATTTATTTATTTATTTATTTATTTATTTATTTATTTATTTATTTATTTATTTATTTATTTTAAAGAAACACAACATACAGTCGACAGTGATATAGTAACATTAAAAAAAATACAGTTTGAAGGCAGACCAGCAATGTTTCGAAATCAGAATCATACATATTATTGAATTGTGTTAC
Organism: Micrasema longulum; assembly: GCF_059751315.1. Lineage (NCBI taxonomy): Eukaryota > Metazoa > Arthropoda > Insecta > Trichoptera > Brachycentridae > Micrasema > Micrasema longulum. The sequence goes on from NW_028278934.1 coordinate 149,663, forward strand.
AACAAAAGGGTGTGTTTTTGTGTATTTGTATGAGAGTAAGTGTAGATGTGTGTTTATGTGTATGAGTGTAGGAGTAAGTGTTCAGGTGTGTGAGTATGAGCATCATTAAATAGTAAGTGGGATCGTATCGTATCTTACGGTACTTTTAAAACTACTATTAACACCTTATTATTATTGTTTGAAATATGAAAAAAACTAATGTGTCAACTGTTTATCATTTGTCAAATTCAAAAACATTCCAACTGTTGTGTAGATTTGATTATTCACTCTTTTCACAATCGTGCTATTATCTCAGGTTCACTTATCTATGGCTGGATGCTTTCTGCATAACTAAGTTCAATTGTTGATCAAAATTTATTTAAATCGGGTTATGGTCTTGTGGCTAGTGTTGCGGACTCATAGATCAGAGGTCCGAGATACGAACAACACTCAACCCAAACTTGATTGCCGTTTTCTAATAGAGAGTTATTTACGACTCATTGATAATTATTGCGAAATTGAAATATTTGAGTTAATCACAAAAAATGAAAAACATTTTTGTACAAAAAAAAATTGGCATCCAAAATGTTTTTCAGGAAATCATTTGAGACACCAAATTTGATTATTCCCATTATGTGATGATAATTGCAAAAGAACCGAACTCCAACTAAGAAGTTGTAAAGTGTACGTGAACCTACTACTGGTAAATTTAAGACGATCATGCGATTTTATCGTTTCAAAACACCCTTCTTTTAAAATCGGGCAAAAAATAAAATAAACTTTAAGATTTTGTAACTAATTTTTAATAAAAATTATACTTTAAAGTTTTTCATGACCAAAGCATAATTACAGTTGTATCGTAGCATCGACAGTGAACGGTTGTATTTTTTATTGTCAGCGCGTACAATTTTGTGTCAAAAATATACGTCGGTGCGTTGCACTGGATTAGTTATTACTGGACATCGAGGGAGGAGTACTAAAACAACACTTTAGCGCAAAAAACGTCAAGGCGTGAATTTTGTTCCTCATTTTCACCCGAAACACCAGTTTCACAAATTCAGAGTGCCATACGTCGATTAAAAGGATACTCATCATCGTCGACTAGCTCTTCTACTGATTGAATTGAAGATTTAGTAAGCAAACTAGCCCCCCCGTACGTCCGTCAAAAATGTGAAGTATTTTCCGAAGCATCTAAAGTCACCAATTTGGCTTTCTCAGAAATTCACTCTGAAAGAAATGTCTTCAGTTTCAGCCATGTATAAGATTCTTCCTCTGGTATAGACCTTATTTCTTATCAAATGATAAGACAATTCCCACATTATTTCTCCTTGAACTTCTAAAATTGTCTAATAATATTTTAAATTGTTCTGTGGTCCCAATAAAATGGAGACAATAACTTATTATTCCAATTCTAAAATCCTATAATTCTAAAAAGGCACTTCATATCGTCTTATTGCGTTATCTTGCTGTATACTAAAAATTCCAGAGTACAAGATTAAAGCTCGAGTAGAATGGCATGTTGAAACTGAACGCCTCCTTTCCGATACGCTGTTCGGCTTCAGGAAATCAAAGTCTTGTAAGATAAGATTGCTTTACTATACGCAGATAAACAGTCTGCAAAGGCATCACAAATGTGCACTATTGCGTGTTTTGTAGATAGAAAAAGTGCAAATGATAATGCTAACTTCCCTTTTCTGGAAAGAAAACTTTGTATTCTGTATGTATTTCCAAAGAGAGCTAGATATTGAAACCTTTACTGGTAATATTATGCATACTGTTTATAAGAACCAACTACAAGATTCAGTTCTTAGCCCTTTTTTGTTTAACATATTTACTATAGACCTATATAGTTCCCTCCCAAGTCTAAGTAAAATTTTAGAATATGCGGATGATTTTGATATCAATCTCCACCATAAAAACATGACAAAGGGTGCGATTGAAATGGAGACAATAATGCATTATCCAGAGTTGTGGTTCAACACTAACTATTTAGAAGTTGCTCCATCAAAAAGCCAATGAGTAGTATTTTCCAATAAACATAAAATACCGAATATATGCATCAAATCTCTGAAAATAACGATTCCGATTAAGCAGTTTGTGAAATTTTTGGGCACGACCATCTATAGGAAATTATCATGGAATTCACACAAAGAAAAGGTTGTCGCAAATGAACCATAACATTCTTCCAGCAGTGTCTCGAGTGCGGTGGGAGGCTCACCCATCGACACTAAAAAAGTTGTTTGAAGCATTGATTTGTAGTTGTCTCGATTATGGGAGTTATTTTTTTGACCCGTTGTCAGAATATCAAATGAGAAAATTAGATGAAATTTAGTCGCACAGTTTACGTTTAATTTCAGGAGCAATGAAATCCTTACCCATAGTATCTCTACAAGCAGAAGCTAGAGAAAAAAACAATTGTTGCTGCGCAGCAAATATATTGCGATAAAGTTTGTTCTGAAACAAATTATTATTGAAATTAAATTAAATTTGAGGATGATCTTTTGATAAAATCCTTATCAGTTCTTACTCAAAAGATGACAAATGAAACGTACGATCGCAGATCTATTCTTATATTGTGTTTGTCCACACAGTATATTCAGTCAGTATTTACAACTTGCCAATATTTTCTATTCCATTAAAAGCACTAATATTGTATTCTCAAATTGAAGAACATATAATGTAAGTTTTACACCTAGAAATTCCTCTGACATTAATATTTGCTGATTCTCTAAGTCTTATCAAAAAATTAAAATCTGGAATTAATGATGGTAATGACGGACTAATTTGTGAACTGAAACATCTTATATATTATATTTTTTGCATTCGAGAGAAATTTTAAGCTGACCTTATATTGGATCCCTTCGCATATTGGATCTTGGAGTTGATAACCTAGCAAAGGAAGCATGCCTTTATGGAAGCATCTCTCCTTTTTTTAGTCGTCCTACTGATGATTGCATTCCAACCATAATAATTAAATTAAGGCACGAGTGGACAATGTTCTGGCAGAATTTTTCAATTAAAATGTTTTATAGTAGTCTCCAATGCTCCATCCCCATTCGACCATGGTTTGAAATTGAAAAACAGTTAAAATCAAACATATCTTTATTGAATATCAAGATTGAGAATAGGACATTGTGTTGTTGCATCGCTTTTATCGATAATTAGTGTCTTTACTTCGGCAATGTGCTTTTGTGAAAATGACAATGAGACATCAATTAGATCATTTGTTCTTTGACCGTCCCTTCTACGACAGAAGCGAATTCCTTCAAAATATTTGTGAAGAATAAATGAATTCCCCCTTAAGGTAAAATTCTTACTTGCCCAGAATAATTAAAAAATTTGGATACTTACATACTTCTGACTAAATTAATAATAAAAAAATCACGATTTATCAACAAAAAATGAAATTTCTTTATCTACTATTTTTTTTAAGGTAATAGATTTTTCTAGATTATATCTAGTCTGCATAACTGGTACAACTTGTTTTAAGCAGACATTTTAATGCAAAATAAACAATAACATGATTACTGACAAGTGAAATAGCTCAGGGCTCTTAGCCTAGCCATAGTCATAGAGTTGGGGATACGTTACTTTTTTTTTGTAGTATGAATAAAATAAAGTAAACATAATAAATTTTAACAATTTAAATTATACAGTTACACAATATTTAATGAAACAATTTATTATTTAAGTACGTTTTCTAGTAAATTTTTCGATGTTTCTCTACCTAAACTTTGTAGACAACTTTTACAAATTTAATTTATTGAATCACGGTCTTGGTTTTGCAATGTTTGGGTAAAATATTTATTTGTTTATTCATATTTTTCGCTTACAAACTATAATTAATAATAAAAATAATGTGACCTCACTGGGGTTCCCCGTGCCGAGGACACTTAACAATTTAGTTTTTTGAAATTACATTTGAGAATAAACAAAGAAGACTAACTTAAAAAACAAACATAATTAACAAATATTCAGACAGATTTAAAAACAAGGTATTTATGTACATCTATATTATTTATATTACAAAACGCACAATGAAAATAACAAAAACCTAACATAAGCTATACAGTTGTGGAGCAATTGATTCTGTATTGGTATGGGCGAATGAAATAATCCATTTCACTTCTACCTAGCTCCACTATCCATTTTTTAATAGCCTTTTTAAACATTTTCTCATTACTAATTGCTTTAATAGATAGTGGAAGTAGGTTAGAGATTTTAATTGAATAGTACTCAAAATCCCTTTGTCTGAAAGTGGTATTAGTTTGTATTTGTTTAAGTTGTCTATGTGTTGAGAATCTAGTGATTATATTATTTGTATGTGATGTATTGTGGGGGTTATGTCTTTCATTTGAGTAAGAGTAGTTTTTGAATCTATAAGTGAGTATTGTTTTAGCGTATAATTGTTTTGGTGTTCTAATTTGTCATTTATGGAATATTTCTTCAGTGGATGTCTGTATCGGGACTCTGAGTATTATTTTAATGATGGATTTTGGTGCAACAAATACACTATTTAAAACTGTGTCACTCGCACCACCCCAACCGATTATACCATACTCCAAAATTGATTGGCACAATGCAAAATATATCTTTAAAAGTTCCTGTACATTAATTATATTTAGAATTGTTTTGAATATGTACGTTAATCTTTTAAGTTTATTAGTAACATTTTCAATCTGCTGTTTTCACTTTAAATTTATATCAATAATAACTCCTTGAAATTGTCTGTCCTATCCAGTATTGTGCAATTACAATGAACACTTTGAAGACAATTATTATTATGTAGTTTGATGTTAAGATAAGCATTTTGTGAATAGTTTCTAGAACTGATTTGAAATGAAATGAAGTTAGTTTTAGATTTATTAAGAGTTAAGTAATTAGTATCTAGCATTGCCTTTACTATATTCAGATATTTTTCATAGAAATTCATAGAGTGTTGATGTTGATTTCTCCAATAAGATATATATTCCTGATATCTCGTATTTCGATGAGTGTGGAGTCCAAGGTATGAAGAAATAGAGATATATCTTTACCTGATGGAGATCAATATATTCCCAGTATACATGTGTCATGATTTATAGTCAGTTTCAAACAATTTACATATTCAATAGAGACTTCTACCACTGTGGCGTAAATGTTATTTTTTATATACATAATCACTCCGTCATTTTGTTAGTGATGTTTGGTAGTATTGAAAACTTTATAGTTTTTTATGTTTTTCGGAGAATGTTTGTTAAGATTTATTCTGCATTCCGAAAGGATTATAATGTCAAATTCATGTTTTATTTCCTGAAGCATTACTATAAATTCTTCAAAATTTTTGTATTTTTCTAATATTTTGGTGCATGATTTTTAATTGTGGTGTATATTTGGTAGTAATAACTGTATTTAAATCAGATATAGATGTTGTCACTATTGTTTTTGGTGAACAATTTTGATAAAAATAATCTATATTATCAGGAAGCATAATGTAAAAAAGTATACATTAAATTCATTTGGCACAAGCCATAAGTAGCTAGATGAATTTTCTCGTTATATCTTTAAAATGTTTTTTTTATTTTATTTATTTACTTAAGTTAGTTAATATTACATTGTATATTAACTAATATATTTACAATTATAACAAATACTTATTAAATATTTCTTACATAACTACATTATTACAATAAACATAACATTTTTTTTTTAAATCCGTAAGTTTTCTTTCATTCTTCATACTTTCAGGCATCTCATCATACAGTTTTAACCCTTTATACATTAAGCTATTTTGTGATTTTGTTTTTTTCTTAAGTGGTAGTCTTATCCTATTTCTATTTCTTGTCCTAATCTGGAAGATTTCAGAGTCATCCGATTTCCTGGCCAAAATCTTTCCATTTTTAAACCACAAAAATTTGGAGTCCTTTTCCTTAGATATACTTTTTGTATTCCAAAATAGGTCCTTGTAGTATTTGGATTTTGCTTCGTTTATGTAAATATTTGAATTTTCAGCACAGATGTCTTTTAAGATTTGGGGATTTTTTTTGAATTTACGATTGTCTTAAGTTTGTCGTGTTCGTTAAACTTAAATATGAGTAGACGGGGTTTGTTTGCTATCGCCTGAGGAATAATAGCCTTATGTAAGGGGTCTAGTTGTATGCCAAAGAATTTTGCTATTCTATTGGAAGCTTCTAGAGTAGTTTCCGATGGGAAAATTTTTATGCCACTTGTTTCCACCGAATTAAATATTTTGTTCCCATTCCCAGAAACCTGAAATTTCTTTGCCCGAATTCAGAGTTTGTGGTAGACCCCATGACCCATTCTTTCGTTTGACCAGTGGTTTGGTAGTGTGGGAGTGTTTTTTTTTTGGGATTTGGCAGAATAATTTGCTTGCACGCGCATTATTATTTTTGAAACATATTATATAATTGTCTTATATTTGGTATCCCGAATTCCTCAAACAATTTGACGCTGGGGTACCTAAAGGGTTTTTTTTAATTGTTTTAATTGTCGATTTTTGAGCAGATTCGAGAGGTTTTAATGTTAATTTATTATTGTCTCTCCATTCTATTATAAGTTATAATTGAGTTGCATGAAATACAATATAGTTGTTTGAGTTTAATTAAGGATAAGGTGTTAAGTATTGCCTCAAAGATATAAGAAAATTTTAAAAATATATTTTCCTATGTGTTCCATGTGTTCTGCCCATTGAAAATATTTATCAATAATAATTGTGTTATGCTTATTTGTTTTTGATTCTCCCGTCTATTAATTAATCGAGTAATATTGTCATTTCGCTAATGTTTCGCTAATCTGATGTAGGCTGTAGATAATATTTGTACACAACCAATGTTTTCCTAATTTGTCAAAGCTCGTCACAAACCGCCGCACCGCTCCTGTGGAACATTCCATATTTCCTTACTGTTCGCATTTGTGGTTTTTGATACTTTACCCATAGTAGAACAAACATATTATTCCTAAAATAATATTACGATAGTGTACTATTATTTTGAACTATTTGGTGGGCTTTTTATGGTAGTGTGTAATGCTGTGGAATGGAAGTGTGAGAATCCAAGAAAAAGTATGTAAAAAATGAGTAAAAGTAAGTTTTAAAAAATGAAACTTATTCAGATTTTTGAATAGAAGCTCAAAATTTGAAAAGTTGACTTGGCGGGTTTCTTGTGCTCCCGTTTTAAAATATTGAAACTAACAAAAATTCACAATAATTATTTTATCCCAAAATTCAGGTTGCGAAGTTATTGTACAAACGTAATGTTATCTGAATTAATTTCTTTGATTAGATCAAACAAGAAAATGTTTTCGCGCGTTCTTATGACTATGGATGAAAATGAATGATTATCACAAAAAATACATCGATTTAACAACTTTCTCTCGTTAAAATCATAAAAGAGATGCATCAAAATACGTCAGAGAAATAACAAAATACAGCAACGATCTCAAATCTTTACTTTCAAATGTTCAGAATATCCATTTGTAAATAATACTTTCTAGAAGTGGAAACTCTAGTTTAAATTTTCAGAATCATTATTCTTCGTTTTACAAATAGCAGTAAAATTCTTTGAAGAGCTTCTACTAATGACGTCAGAGGAATTTTTCCAATCGAGGTAATCGCTCTAATATGTGATCATCGTGCATAATAGATTACGGTTTATTTAATAAAGTATTAAAGTTCATGGCATTTTTAGGAAAAAATCAAAACGTACCGGAAAAAAGGATCACACTTATGTCCCCATGGTGAGTTCTCAAACTCTTTACACATTTTGAGTCATCGCTATTTAAATCTGGTATTTTCGGCCGTATTGCAGGGTGTTAATTTATTTTACATGTTCGCAAAAGGTTAGGCATGGTGTCTGTTTAGCTAACAACATGACGAATGGTTAGAAAGTCCAGTAGCTCAATCACAAATAACCATCGACGTGCTAATGAGCGACGTGATAACAGTTTCTCACCATAGTTGTTTATAGTATTCGCGATCACAACGGAACATCCGAAAACCCCTAATATTAAATGTCAAAATATTTACGTTTCGCGACATATAATCGTGTTATGCAATCACATATTTGAATTTCACCGGTGTAAATATGTAAAATATTCCAAAACTCCTATTTTTATTTATTCATTTATTATTTATCATGCTATTTATTGCATTTAGCCGGCGCGACGGTTGGCAAGCCAAATGTCAAGAAAAGCAGTCGCCATAGTAATCGTGATTTAATTTTTACTTTTTTGCATTAGATACTCCTTACTATTTTGCAATTTCAATATATTGTATTATTATTTATAGTAATCGCCTATTTTTCGCCAAAGAACAGTATTTATATACGAGGAAAACCAAATTTATATACGAGGAAAACAAAAAACAAACCGACACGAGAGTTGACTTAGAGATTACACACGCTTTGAATTATGACTGCGATAACTTAAACACGTTCATTATTGTTCATTGTGATGGCTCAAATTCTCAGCATATTTTTAAGCACGTCGGTAGTTATTTTTGATTGAGCTACAGGTGAAACCTTTAGCTCTACCTTGCTTATAATATACATGGTTTATATTTCAAAAAGTGGATTTTTCTGCAATTAAATATCTTAAAATTTATCTAAACTATTGGGATCAGGAGGAATATATTAATGTGGGCTAATCAGAAACTTCTCAGCATTTGCTCACGTGGAGAGGAAACCACTTAAAACTCTTCAGGAGAAGCCAGCCTGTTGGCAGTAGTCAACAGGCCTTCCGTTCCACTAGAGGAGTGTCCGGCATTTTGTTCCCTACTTTGGTTTATTTTACCAATTTCCTGCGCTATATTTATCATGTATGATACTACCTCTCCTGTGAGTTCTTTCTTACCTATCACCGATGGGATGTCGCATAGATCTTCACCCAGACCTCTGCATCGCGCCTCCAGCTGTTTTCTTTGAAAGCTGAAAAAGGGGCAATGCATCAACAGGTGAGGGACATCTTGAGGAGTTTCATCGTCGTATGGGCAGCTGTCGATCTCTGAGAGCTTGAAACGATGCAGGTAGCTCATGAAGCCACCATGACCCGTAAGCATCTGGGTGAGCTCGTAGCCAGCATTTTGCATTTTTTTGAAATCATAGGCATGAAAAATTGTAGGGAACTTGAAAAATTGTAGGGGTTTGACAGATTCAGGAAATATTTGAGCATCAAGGCACGAAGTATTTTGCAGTACATAGGTTTTCGCAGTATTGATTTTTAAATCCATGCATGCGGAGTACCTATTTAGCTTTTCTACAGTGACTTGAAGACCCCCGACTGAATCTCCAATATTATAACCGCATCATCGGCATACTCTAGGTCGCAGAGTTTTTGGGAGGAGAGAATATTACTGTTCCTCATTCGTATTTCCTTTTTCGCATCTAGTGGCGCATAACATCTGATGACTGAACTAACTAGACTAGACGAGACATAAAATGACTAGACAATATTAATTTTCTAATGTAACCTTAACGGGTTTTTTAAAATTGTAAATAAATAAAAAAAAATTTTTAAAAAGCACTGTACCGGTAGTAGAAGCTAAAATTATCATTGAAAGCATCCACCACATACCCGAATCCGTTAAAAGACTAAATGTCTTTCTTCGGATTCACTCATACAAGCAATAAACTTTTTTTTTTTTCATTACAAATTGATAATATTTCTTCCTTTACTAACCAAATTCAGTAAGGAAAAGCGTGAACAAATATTTACATTTACAACTTTCAATGTCCTTTTCACTGTCGCTCTAAAACCAGCCCTCATCGTCTACTAGGTAAAGACAGAGGGAAGTAAAAATAAAATAAATAAATAAATCCTTCACTCATTTCAAACCTTTTTATGTCGACAGTGATAGGAAACGTTTGTTACTACTCTCTGAAGCACCAGAACGCCTCCAGGTGACAGTCAAGGCCAGTCACCGGCAGTGCACCTAAAAGCAGCAGACTTACCTAAAGATTACCGGTTACAAACCAACTTTTGCCACCAATCATAACTACTCAAACTGTAATTTCTGAGTATATTCCGTGCTTAAATAAGTTCTCAGCAAAATATCAAAAAAGAGCAAAAGTCCACTGACAAGGGCACCCGCAATTAAAAACCTCGGTCCCCAGACACGTCCAGTGACTCCTGTTTAGTAAAGGATTAATTACCCCCACCTTCCCTTAGATTGGGACAAAGACGGCACAGACATGAGTTCCGCACCTCGACCAGCGTGGATCCATTTCTCCCGTATATGTGCAATCTACTGATGCAGTAGGCCTGGGGGTTATCTCGGTCGATATTGAGGGGCCCCCAACAGGTCCTACTTTTGAACCCTACCCTCCACAAATACAGGAAATGCCCTCAAGTTGCTCTTATTTGCCACTAGATCAGTACACCAAACAGATCTTGACACATTGCTCAGACTACAAACCATCATGTCCCTCTCCGTGTCCAGGAGTGGGCCATCCCACAGAATATGGGACGCTGTTTGACGGAGTTCGCCGTAAGCACACGCTGCACAATGCACTAGACCTAAATCAAAAAGTTTTGCACCAAACTCGCCGTGTCCTGATAGCATCTGAACCGTGTTGTGGTTCAAGCAACTCGTACCTAACTTCAGTCTCATCAAGATGTCTGGGAAAAACAAGTATGTCCACCTTCCCGTGATCGCAGCGTCCTAACTTCTCTGCCACACATCCATCGTCCTCCTCTTGATTCGTTGAATCTGAATGCTGAAGAGTATTAGTCTTTCTCCCTCTCGTAACTGTTGTATCAAAATGATAGGTCTTACGCTACAGATGCTGGTCCGGAGACAATGAAATATTGCAGTGTAAAACCACTATTTGAATCAATATTTTATATCAACCTAGCCAGGAATCAAACACAGAACCTCAAGCATGGCTGGCGAACGTGCCTACCACTAATCTGAGTGTAGCTATCGAGACGAAATACTCATCTAGGATTCTGTTTCATTTTGCACACAGAACTGGATTCTCAATTCCCTCCGGACACGGGATGATATTTGACGACATTGACAGACAGATCTACAGAGACGAAGATTATTCAAAAACGAATATGTATGATTCGACATTTTTATCTTATTCCGAATCTTTGTCACATCAATAAAGGTTTTGTTCACTAAATTGAACAGATTTGAGAATTAAAGAGACATTAATGTTCAAACATTTCACTCTATTTAAAGTATTAACTCAAACCAGCCAATGACAGGTTGTAAGCCCTGTAGATACATATAAGTGAATATTTCCTTATCGAAAATATGTCCATCGAAATAATATTTTTTTTGCATAACTAAGGTTGTATGCTTGTCTTTACCTGTACCCATATGGAATCGTATTTTTAATTTTAATTATTAAAATTATTTTTGTTACAAAATATAAACTATTTTTTTTCACAAAAGTTGTATGATAAGATTATAATATATTGCATTGATTTGAAAAGTGGTTTATTTTTATTCGTAACGACCGTAGAAATATTAAAAACATTACAAAGTAATTTTCTTCCGTGTAATAAAACAAATTAAATTATATGAGGAACGTTACTCGAAGTATCAGGGGCGTGTAGTGATTTTTTAGATAGAAAAACACTTTAAAACCTTGAATTTTTGACCAATATTAAAGAGTAAATTTAAAAAAGAAAACATCAAAGTCAAAGAATTAATTAGGCTTATGATTGGTTCGTAATATAGAAGTCAAAGTTATGAACCTTTCCAAGCCTAAAGGTGAAAAAAATCCGCATGTTCCTGAGGGGGATATCAGGAATATTCCAGCTCTAATAATTATAAGTACGACATAGTAGTGTTTATAAAACTGTTTTATATTATTTCTCGTTTTCTGAGAAATTCATACATTTTTTCATAAAAAAACTGCTGCGAGAGGATGATGTATAACATCACGCTGCTCTCTCAGTGACACCTTGAAGAGCACTGATGTAATGTCGCGCAATCCGTCAGCGGGAAGGTACAGCAGAGAGTTAGGAAGGGGAATGCATGTAATATGTAAAGCGTGAAATCCGCTTTTTTGTGGTTTTGGCTAGAAATTTGAGTCCATGTACACGTGCAAACTGACTAAAATATCAAAAATAATAATACTGTAAAGCGATGACTTGTAATGTTTGCACGGGGAAAAACAATAATAAATGCTTATTATTATTGAAAGAATTCAAAAGAAAAATTATTTTGCAAAAAAACATTTTTTATTTATTTTATTTATTTATGCTTTATTAAGTTAGTTCATAACATTTTAGGAACAAATATAAAGTTTTAATAATATTACAATTTTTTTATCAAAATTTCTCAATTACACATTTTTTCAAATTAATTTTAAATATTTCGATTTTTTCTGTTTCTTTTATTTCTTCACGTAACTCATTGTACAGCTTCAATCCCTTGTACAATGAGTTTTGAGATTCTATTTTTTTCCTCATTGGTAATCTTATCTTTTTTTTACCCCTTGTTTCATGTGTATGACATTGTTGGTTAAATTTTATTATTGTTTTTATTTTATTCATCCCCTGAATTATTTTATGTATAAAAATTGCCACATTTTTTTGTGCATTCTTTCTACATTAGAATATATATATATTTTTAGTATAATCCTCATTGTCTTATTTTGAAGAATTTGTATATTTTGAATTTCTCCTTCATAACATAAAAAAAGAATGGAAGAACAGTAATTTATGTGTGGACATATTATTGTTTTATATATAAAATTCAAAATTATGCAAAAAATTCAACATTTATTAACAAAGAAATGACATAATACAAGAATATTAAAACAATATCACATACAACATTCCAAAACGAGACAAGACAATCGAGAATAATAAATCATAAACTGAAATTGTACAATAAACTACCAGACAAAACCAAACAAAAGACTCAGACAAACTTTTCAAACGATGTAAAAAATAGTATTATCTACAACAGAGTATAAATAAAAAATATTTATTATTTTTGTTAAATGAATGTAATGATTCGTAAGGGTTCATAGATAAATTTTCAAAAATAATAAAATAAATATTGAAAACATATGCTACCCGAGGCACCTAATAATTATGATTGGTTTGTGATGAAGTCATAGCATTACTGGACATAAGTTCATAAGATTGTTTGATTTAATTTATTACTTTACTAACACACTTTAACATTCACCAGCTTTTTAATAAACTCAAAATTAATGGAAAAGTCTATCAAATTACTAAGTTTGTGACATGTCATGGCTTGTTCAATTGCTCACTTTTCCCAAGTTTAAACATCTCTAATTCTCCAATTCTTCCATTTGTGGACTTTTATAAAGTTAAAGAGCTGAACCCTCGATTGATTAAAATTCTGGTTATAAAACCGACTGTTCAAGAAGAATAAAAATTTAAAAATATTGTCAGGCGTTGTTTAGTACTATTCTATAGGTAAAAAAATCAGTCAGGTGAATCTCTTCCGCATCAATTCGCGTTTAATTTTCTAAAGCCATTTTATATAAATATATAGGTACAACCCGCCTCTGCATATTAATACACGATGTCATGTCTTCAAATATATAGAGATTCCAGTGTCCGGGTAAATTTTGGTAATAAATACACTCGGAAAAAAATAACGAATACGTTTTACATTTTTGCTAAACAAAATGCGACGTTACTTGAATACGGAATTGAAATATAGATCTAAACGCGGTTTGGGTAAAAACACGCATCATAAAATTTCGTGGGCTTCGTGCTCATATGTTTTTGCGTAAAATTAAAATTACCTACCCATCTTTACTGAAAAAATATTATTTATTGTAATAATTATCTTGGAATAGCATGTTTCCGTGCTGAAATCAGACGCTTTTTTTATAGTTTCAGTAAAGTAGACACGCAATTCACTGATTCTACAAAGAGATTAATTAACTCGGTTTGAGCCGAAACTTTTCGAAACCATTTTACGTTTTAACTGTTATGAACAATGGAGTATGCTTTAGCCAATCTTTGTCTAGGCTAATAAACAATACAGTTCTGGGTGTGGAATAAAACCAGAACCCTGAAAAATTCTTTGACTCGATGGCTGCTCCCAGATAAAAGTCTTGAATAAGGAAATCGAGTGAAGATAAATGCGCCTCGTTGTGTAGTGGTTGGAAATCTTACCTACCGTTATCGAGGCTCTGGGTTTAATTTCTGGCAAGGTAGATGTGAAATAAATCAGGTAATGGTCCCGTGGCTAGTGTCGCGGACTTATAAATCAGAGGTCCATAGTTCAAATCCTACTCTACCGCAACATGATTCCCATTTTTAAATGATGAGTTATTTACAACTCGTTGAAAATGACCCCTAAAATAATTTGAATATCTGGGAAAATTATAGAAACTCTATTATTTATTTTTCATAAAAAAATGTTTAAACTTAAATATTTCTTTGTTCCTCGACTGGCACCTGAAGCATTAGACCTAAGCTTCATGTAACAAATGATTTTCTGATGACGATGTAACTACGATACATTTGGTTTACTAATGCAGTGCCTATGCACCACGAACTGCGGAAAGGGGGTTAATGGTGATGATTTAGCCAAATGTTTGGTTGTGTACTGAATTACCATTTTTTTTTATAAATACAAAATACTGTGCAAAAATACAAGTACAAGATTAATTCATTAATTTAATCTATAAGTTTTACACACAAATAGTACTGATTAATTTTTATTATGTTTTGGACACACAAATAGTACGGATTAATTTTTATTATGTTTTGGACATAATTGTTACAAGTAATTATATAAACTGGCATAAACGGCTGTCGCCAACTGATACGTGTTAGAGTATTCGGCCCTTCGGGCCTCGGTTTATCGGCCCTACGGGCCTCAGTTGATTGGCCCTTTGGGCCTTAGTTGATTAAATAGTATCTCGAGCACTGTGAAATTTCAACCATTGGGGAAATGAAATTAACAGACAAATAAAAAAAATATGGTGCATCTGATGTTTTGTATCTCCACAGGAAAAGAGAAAAGCTTGACTTAACGCTTTTCCACAACTTAGTTCCCATTTTTTAATAGTGAATTATTTATGGCCCCCAAAATTGGAATTTTTATGTAAATAATAAGAACATAAATTTTTCTTTTAAAAAAAAACAACGAAAAGAATCAATCACTCAGAATAATGCTAAAAAAACTACATAAAATTACAGATATAATATATTCAATATTCCGGTGGCCTCCGTGGTGTAGTGGTTAAGACGCATGACTCACGCGCGGTAGGCTCCGGGTTCTATTCTCGATGAGAACACAAAAATTAAATGTGATATATCTTAAACCTGAGTGAACTGTACGGTAAATCAAAGTGCAAAAAATCTATCGATCTACTGAATTTCATCAAAATTCTAACGATTATTAAATATTTCAATTTTTTACTATTTATTCGTCCCCAAAATAGGCAATTCACTTATAAATTAATACACCAAATACTTTCTTTTTTCTATTTGCTCGGAAAACTACAATTATTTTATTTTTTAATATTACACCACAACAGGTCAGAAGGCTCAATTACAATGGTAAATTACAGCACGGAATACCTTGGTTTGAGAAAAAATTTTGTATTCTTACTGGGAATCAAACCCGGAACCTTCCGTGCGTGCGTCAGGCATCTTAACCACTACACCACGAAGGCCACCGATTATGTTATTTATATTATGCCTTTATTTATTATTATGAATTCTAATTATCCTTCGGTCGTACATATCATTATTTTCAAAGTTGATGAATTAAAATTATGTCATTTCTCTTTACGTTTTTAACTTAAGTATTTATTGTGACCTCACTCATTTAGAACAAATAATTTTAACTAGCCGAAAGTAAACTTCAATTTTATACTAATGAGGCCTAAAATTATTTGACATATACGGTACTTTATTATGTAGTAATGAAATTTCTTATTTTTAACGTAAGTATTTGTTGTGATCTCATTCATTTCGAACAAATAATTAAAACATACTATTTATGCTCATTTATTACCCTATTTCATCATTTAGAACAAATAATTAACCACAGTTCACAGAAAAAACCAACCTAATAAACTCACAAACAGAAAATAAACTAATCTCAAAATATTTTACGTTTACCTTGAACCAGTCTGAGGATGAAATAGAGAGACAGCGCTATACAAAACAGTTAAGACCGCATGTGTATTTCCTTTCCAAAATACGTATATCTTCTGCTACTGCTGACGAACTGAAAATTGTCCAGAACAACGAAAGAGCGTTGGGTGGATTCATCAAACATGATTTTTAAAATATTTCATTTATCAATAAACAGGTAAAAACACGAAACAGTACACCATGAGGTCGATTAATTTTCACTCAATTTCTTTTAGCAAAATTTTTACCCGCGAGTAGAAACTAACTAACTGAAAACAAAAAGTAAAATAATAAATATATCTCCACCCACCCTAATTTTACCGGACCGAATGAATTTGCGCGATACGTGTGAAGTGTGAACGGGCCCGTACATGAGAGACTCAATCAATCATTATAAGAATATTAATATTATAGATACGTTTTTAAATATTGTTATATGCAAGTCTATAAATGTTTTTTTCCGAAAAACATATAAGAGATATTTAATAAAATTATGTTTAATATAATATCTATATTGGTTGCAACAGAGAGAAAAAACATTTTTGAAATAGGAATATGGAAACCTAGGCATTTACAGAGTTTATGACCTGTCATTGGCTGGTTTAAGTGACGACTTTACAATTTTTCCTCTCAGTTGCAACAAATTTAGATTTAAATATCTCCTTAGGGATATTTAGATCTAAATTTTATCAAATCAAGCCTGTCTGCAAACATTTAAATATATACAAAACATTGTTGAATTAACTACTTGGTATAAAAAAAAGTATGAAAATTGGAAAATTGTTTTGAGGCGTTGCCTAGTAGGTGAATTAGCAGGATGAATTTCACCCACATTTCAGGTATTTTACTTCACAAAAGTCAACAGATGGAAGAGTAGAGGAAGTGTGGATGTTAAAACATAGGCAGAATGGTAAATGTCATACGGTCATACGCCCTGTAAATGCCAAAACTTCCATATTCCCTTCTCAAAAATGCTTTCTTTCTGTGTTGCAACAAATTTAGATTTAAATAACTCCCTCGGGAGAAAATCCAGCCTGTCTGCAAACATTGAAAATATTTTTAATTGATCTCAATTCAAAACGAGGAACTTGAATCCCAACCGTGCATGCGCTCTATAGCTGCAAGACGTGCTAGGATATTTATTTACTGTACAGTGCCCTTGAGGTGATTTTCACAAAAATGGCGCTATATAAATTATTCAACTATATATGGCGTTGAAAATATATTGTGCTCAAAAAAATTCTGACGAGAAAGACATTACATACATCTGTTATAATGTTTATTACCAAAATATGTTTGTTGAAAACATATATTTATTTATTTTAATAGTATAACTATACATTTTTACAATTTAAAAAAAAAATCACTTGTTATATTTTTACAACAACTAAAATCCCACGAAGCCACTTAATGTAGCTTGTTGGTGAAGATTATATTTATACTAACTTAATAATATTATTTACATTTATAAAAACAATGAATAACAGATAAAAATTAACAGCCGGAAAGATCATAATAAACATGTTTATACAAATAATAATATGTAAATTTAATTTTTAAATACAAGAAAATATATGAGAAATTAAAATATTTACACATGAACATATAAATATTCATATATATAAACTTTTTTTTATATTCATATATATATAAACATTCATATATAAACTTTTGATCGAGTAGCCACTTTCTTATTTTGCTCTTGTTACAATGTGAGTCAAATTTAGGTTATTTTGGTAATAAATTAAAAATTCTAGGTACTTAATATTTGAGAGTTCTATTTCCATACCTTTGGTACTACCAAGCCATCATTAGACGTAGTGTATAAATATATATTTTTTAAATAAAAACCTTTATTAGCATAAATAAACAATACATTCAGTAGAAAAATGGAACATTTAAGGTTGAACTTGCCAAAAAAGAGTCTAGCTCATGTGTTTGGCAAGTTTACAGAATAACATAAAAATAAAACATAAAATGCAAAACAAAATAAATAAATAAATAAAAAATTAAACAATTTTAAAATTTGAGAAAATATAACACTAAAAAAACACTAAAGAAAAACACAAAATTTGTAAACACGGGCACATATTAAACATACATCTCTTTTTTTAAAATACAGTTAATGTTAATTATGTCAAGATTAATTTATCCTTAAATAGGTTGAATGCTGTCGAAATGCGATCCCTCAGGCGAATGTGTGGTAAAACGATGTATGATAGGTGCACAAATGTCGAGATCCGTGAAGTGTGTAAGGCTGATACATGCATTATTGACAGAATCACGAAAGGGGTGCTGCGTTGGTTTGGACATGTAGAGCGAATGGACAGCGAAAGAATGACTAAAAGGATCTACGATGCAAATGTTGATGGATGCAGAAAACTAGGAAGACCGAGAAAGACATGGCACGATCAAGTCCATCAAATACTTGAAGATGGACATGTCAAAAGTAGCAATAATCGGCGTGCGTGCATAAGAAGATGTATGAATGTAGAGGAAGCGAGGTCTGTATGCCAAGATAGGGTGTTATGGCGTTCTATCCTCTCTGCCTACCCCTACGGGGAAACGGCGTGATGATTTGTTGTTGTTGTTGTTGTTGTTGTTAATTATGTCAAGAGGCTTTTCTTTAATTTATCCTTAAATTTTCCCTAATTTATTTCTTGGCGTAGATTTTGTGATAAATTATTGAAAAGCTTCCGTCCTATGTAAGTATAATGATGTTTGGCCGTGGTAATTTTAATTCTCGGTAGAGCGAGGCATCATATATTTGGACATACTCAAAATATTGTTGTTTGTATAATATGTTGCATAAATAAATATTTTTATAACACGGCATATTAAGCACTTCATATGCTCTTTTTAAAGACTATGGACATTACATTCTTGATTCTCCGTTACGGCGACGTATAAAATATATCTAAATTATCAGTGTATTAATTTGCAATATTATTAGTAATTTAGTTCGAGTGTGTTTAGAGGATTCTCTATAATAATCCTCGTCCAAATATTGCGCGGTTAATGTCCATCCATATTCAGCATGTTCCATAGGTAACCTGCGCCATATCTGACCCCAGCAGTAGTTGAACAGGTAATTGATTAGCAGAACAGTATTCTGTCAATTACAGTTCCCAATTTCGTACTCCATCAACGGAGAAGGCTGTGGCATTTAGGTAAAGAGGTATAAGTCACTATTAGCTATTTGTACAGGGGAGCAATTAGAAGTTTTATATTCTTTTACATAGAATTTTGGGTGCTATTTTAAGATAAACTTTAAATACGTTAGTCAATTTTAAACAGACATGTCGTAAAACAATAAAAGTACGTAAAATACAAGTTAAATATATTGTTAGTGACAAGGATCGCCATGCCAATTTATAGGGCCTGTCGGTGAAGATCCTTTTCACAAAAACATATAATTTCACTGTTTATCGAATACTAAATATCTACTTCTTATTGAACAATAAAGAGCAAAACAAAAAGGTACACAAAAATTGAATAATAAGATAAATAAAATAGAAATTTCAAAATCAAAATAAAATATTTGTTCACAATAGGCAAATTTGAAAAAAACTCATATATAAATTACTGATCGAATACCCACTTTCTTATTTTGCCTTTGTCTCTTTTGGTAGTCCGATTTCTAAGACCGCTTGGTAACAAATGAACATATCTTCTTCTTGTATTTTTTTTTTGCAATCCCTCCATTCTTTTTCTTCTAATATATCCCATTATTTTCCATCGTGTGCTTTTCTCGACCGATTTTTTCTCACGATTGGGATCACATCATCTACTCATCTTTTCTGGGGACGCTCTACTGATCTCCTTTTCCCACGGTATGCATCTCAGTACTCCGGGCGCCCATCTCTCGTTTCCCTGTCTCGCAACATGACCAGCCTCTTGCAATTTAAATTTAGCGATGCGGTCTGCTATGTCGGTGGTCTTTGTTTGATTAGCGTCTGATCTCTTTATTTCCAATTTGTTTTCTCAGACCGCTCTGTGCAATTTTATTTATACATTGTGTTGGCAGTTAAAATCATCGTTTCAAACCCATATGTTACCACCACAAGGATACATGTGTGTTGAAGACTTTTATTTTTTACTTTCTTTGAACATAACTGTAATATTTAAGTGATCATTTCTCTTATTTTTGCATATTTTTGGAATCACTAAACCTTCCATTAAATATTTCGTGGTTATACAAGTAAAAGTGACCATTAGCAAAAATGACGAAATTGAGATTATTGACTTTTTGACATCGTATTAAAATATTGCTTGACTGGTTAAAATGCCAAGTCGATCCGACACTCCAAAAAGATTTAAATATTTAAAATATGTGATCATTTGATTAAAACTCACAGATTTTGGGCATGTTAAACTGACAAACACACATAGTCACTTTTATTAGTAAATTTAAGATCAAAAAAATTGACCAAGTAACAGTTAGTCAATTTTACTTGTAGGTGATGTCACCAGTGACTAGACTTGTATAAATAAGGACCTTCAGTCTACTTAACCTTCAGGCTTGTTTGAAAATGCCTTATCAAGGCGAAACGACTGTCGTGTTTTTATTTATTTTTTCAAAATAAAATAAATGAAATTGGTGAACTATTTTGTTTAATTAAAATTACAATATGCAGTTTTACAAAATAAACGGCAAATCAATGAGTAAGTAATATAGTGTTGAATATTTTTTTTCTATATTTTGAAACCCAGTTTTGATACAAACTATGTATAAACCCACTTAATTATTACTACTTTTGAATTATACGACACACATACACCAATTGAATAATTGAAATTTTTTTTTTTCCCAATTCTATATGTCTTCACCTAACCTTCCTTAGACCTTATAAAGTGAAACTGTATTTACTCGTAACTTTAAAAAAAAAAATAGTGACATGTTCCTCTTTTCTTAGATGCCACAGATGGGGGGCGTGGAGGGGGTATAGAGAAGAGAGGTTTAATTAATTCTTGTAGCAATGTGTTTAATTCAAACTCAATACCAACTTGATAACTTGGCACTAAATAATATCGTATCGTTAACCCTTATCAATACAATTTATTATTTTGTATTTATTCGATAAACATGTAACTTATAATACAATAAAGGTCCACAAATTACAGATATATAACTACTTACCAGAGTCACCGAGCCAATATAAATGGCTTGTCGGAAGAGACAAAAAAAACGTGTAATGAGGAATTCCAATGTTTTCTAATTTTTTTTTTCTATTAGCGTACTATTTAACTAAGCAAAAATATATATATATATTTTTGTGTGCGTTATTTACAAAGATATGATTTTTTAAAGTTACATTTATCAAATACCACGTCAAATGACTGTAATCAGTGTGCCACTTTTCAGTAGTGACGTCATGAAACGGTTGGCATTCTTACTTTCACTGACCTGACAAGAATCTATGGAATATTGCTGTGATTACTTCATTTAGTTGATCGTAATTTGCTTATTTCTATGTTATGGTTGTTTTTACGAACGCTTCGATTTAGAAAAACCTAGAAAGTTGACAAAATCTCTGGTTGAAATGTCAAATAATGCTTTTTTTTCTATGTTCAAAACGTTCCTTACAAGGTGCGGGGACTTTAAAGCGGAAACCGGAATATTACACGTAGATATAAGGAGTGACGTCATTATTTACGATTTTAAAATGAATACTATTTTTAATATTTTTTATTTATTTCTGCGTGCGTTTTTGAGATATTTCATCCTACTCTAAATTTTTTGAATATTCACGTGTACACAAAAACATTTAAAAAAAAATTATTCCGGGTTGGGCTAGAATTCCTCATTGCGCCACTATCTTCATTACATATTTTCAAATATAATTTTAATGGGGTGTCACCATTTATAATATAAACTCACAATACACGGAGTGGAAAAAATAGAAAGAAGTACACACGAACAGTAAATATTTAATCAAACGAAAAAAAAAGAAACATGTACTTAATAATTAGAGATGATTCATTCGAATGAAAATATTTGAGTGCATTCGATTACTAAAATTATTCGAATCAAAGTGCGAATACCGTAGTTCGTTTGAATGAATTAGTAACAGAATGAATTAAGGCATGAATAAATAAATTGATATAAATGAATGAATGAACGAATGATCAAATGAATTAATCGATTGAATTTATTATTTAAAAACTTGAAAAATCTTGGGAGAAAGGGGCGATTCCCACAAACCTGGGGGGTCACGGATTTCCCTAAATTTGTGGAAATAATTTTAGTAATCGAATGCATTCGAATATTTTTATTCGAATGAATCACCCCTTTAGTTTTTAGTGAACATAAGCCACATTAACCGAAACGCTCTATAATTTATGGAATACCGGAACTGAATGATCCATTCAATTATTCGTTTCATTCAATTACTAATTCTTCAATTATTCTTTTGATTATTATCATCACTAACAGTAAGCATAAATTAGTTTCATTTATACGAAAACTCCTGATATAATAATCAGTTTCTTATTTTTCCTAGTCTATCTTGGTAGTGCCATTTCTAAGAAAGTCACGGGCCTTATCTTAATTAAACCTGTGATAAAGTTTCGCCTAGGTATAGTGGTAGAATAAGGATGGGAATACTATCCTTATTATAGTGGTAGAATAAGGATGGTATTCCCGTCCCTATTCTACCACTTTGCCAAAGCGTTACTTTATACTAAGTTTATGAGTAAGGCCCACGTATTTTAATGTTCTTTTTCCATATTTTTTGCATATCATCTGGGTTGCAAAATCTTAATTTTATGTTCAATGTTCATATTATCAAAAGTAAATTCGTGAATAGTGGCTCTATAAAGTTTTTATTTAAATAGTCAGCGCATTTATCAATGATGCAAGAAGTCTCGGACTTGATCATCGTCATGGTCGATATAAAATATTTATTTACAAGGGGAATTTTTCGAATAATCTTTTTCACCACTTTACTAAGATCTGAAACTAAACACTGATCATTTTTCCTCCTAAAAAATATCATCATACAGTTCGGTTTATTTACAAATGCAGTTTTCCGTATATCATTAGATACTGAAATGGAATAATGAATAAATGAATAATGTTTCCTTGTAGGATAGTGTTTCAGCCAACATCAATCTAGTTTATTCCATCACTCTAAACGAGGTAGGTCCTCCCCTTAACAATCAACAATATCCTACACATCAATGGCTCCATTTTTTTTCATATGTGATTTCTTTTTCTTTCTTTTGTTTTATTATATATTTCTTTATTTTATTTATTCTTTACTTCATAATTTTCGTTTAATTTTTTTACATTAAAGAAAGTGTTCCCTCACTAGGGTGTTTCGTGCCAAGAGGAACAAGTACATCATTTTGAGACATGCTTAAATACATATTAAACATAATAAAATGAAATAAAACTCAAAAACATTTTTTTTTAAAAGTATTTTGCCTGATTCACTCGTCAATCCGTGCACAACCCACCCCTTTTTTATTTCTGAATAGATGTTTTTTTATTAAATTTCTTACTTATTGCCCTTATAAACAATGGATGCAAGTTGTATGTACACTTTAATCAAGAATTAGACCAATCCTTCATGATTATTTTACCGTCTTTAAATTTGTTGAATTATAAAACCTGCTCTAGGTGATAATTTAAAATTTAATTCCACAGAAGATATTTAATTTGCAAGTTGAAATATCGTAATTTATGACTTTCTACAAAGAAAACTTAACTCCTAGTTTTAAATTGCTTTTAAAGAAATCCTCGCCACAGAACAAGGAGTTATATAAAGTTTCTCCTCGGTGTAATATGTTCACAAATGTTGCATTGAAGAGAGTTAACAAAGCAGATCTCTCGCGTCTTGATAACTCACGGCATTTGTGAGGGAAAGAACCTTCTTTGGATCCACCAGTATCCGCTTCCGGGCCTGTAACTTTCATAGCTTTCAGGGAACTAGCCTTATTAAAACACTTCAGAAAGTACAGCCTATAACTCAATAATGATTTATTTACAGACTCATGTAGTCCATTTTAGTTACAATAAAAAACATCACTTTTTAATATACAAGTACGATTTTTAAAAAATACAACTTAACAAAATTAATGCTATGATGAAAAGCTTAAGATCTGGTCTATTCTGTAATTGTTTACATTGAGAAAGACCCACAACAAAAAAATCCACATTGCGTATCGAGTTGTTGATGCATTCAATTTAATACTAGACTTAAAAAGAGGTAACTGATTACATGAGAGGTCTCAGCAAAATATCCGTACGAGGTTTTCCCAGAGCACAAATTATGTTATCCCCAAAACCCGTACGACTTTTGCTTAAAGACATATCTCATTTGTCGCACCGAAAATATTCAATATTTTGAAAGAGCGTATTAAACTCTCAAGGACAAAAACTATTTTCAAAAGAGGAGTTAAGGACTAGATTTTCCTTAGTGGGAGGGATTTGAGTAGGAAACTCCTTGATGATTTTCCGAATATTTTAAATTATCGTCTACTATATTTATGTGCCATACATATGTTTTTTTAAATTATTTTTTGTTATTTGTGATCCTAAATTTGTGGTGATATACTTATGTCAACTAATTTCTCGTACCATCTCAACACAGGACTTTTAGTCTCATGGAGTTAGGACTTATGTCTTGAATAATGTGTAATAAACTACATGTATGTAAATAAATAAATTGTAATTAACATATTTTTGACCGGATCTGATAATAATAAATATTTTTACTTTTGCAATATTTTTAATTGCTTTAAAATGAGCTTATTTTTTATAAATCTTCCCTCAACTAATGTTTATTCCATGTAAAAGTATGTAAATGAAAGGCAATTTTTTTTTACATGTTAGGCGTGTGATTAATGTCTGTGCATTAATACTTACCAGAGTTGTTTATGACCCTGTAAGAGAAAACTGCAATTAGCGTCATCGCTACAATAGGGAGCCATATGAAATCTACGGAGCGCCCGATGTAATCAACTCCATCAAGGTGGGGCGCTTGAGGGCGGCTGGCCATATAATTAGAATAGACGACAAAACCCCCATTAAACGCCTAACTCTCTCTGTGTCACAAGGACGACGATGACTAGGAAATACTAAAATAGGATAGGTGGACTGCATCAGTGCGGAAACGACGATGTTGGAAGTAAGAAACTTGAGAGGATAGGCAGCAGACCGGTAATGGTGGAGGAGACTCCTTGGTTAAGCCAGGGTTCACTTAGGGCTGTCGAGTTTATGATGGGGATAATTACTTGACATCACATGTTTTTGTTCTGTAAATAATTATCAAAACATTATTTTCCTGACCACACCTAGTGGTCCACGGAAAATTCAGGGAAATGTTAATTTTTTCAATTTGTTAAATTAAGTTTAACAGAATGTGTTTAGTAAATTTTGTAATTAATCTAAATTATTCCCAAAAAATTAAAATTATTGGATGAAGTATGTTTTGAAAACATGCGTAAAACAATCAATGGGATCTATTGTTGTGGGGATCATAGATCATTAATCGAGGGCACCCACACGTGCAATGATTTCACCTGAAATATAGATCAACGACCGAAGAAGTAAGTCAGCATTTTACATTGAATACAATACAACATATTCTGCAAGCGTAACAATATTGCACATAAGACGTCCGTCTGCATAACAGCAAAGTTTAAGAGTACATTGATTTTGCTCCCGCCACGGAGACATGAAAAACACAGGAACGTGACCTATTAAGATACTACAAGGCGTGGTAACGTCAGTAAGTTTAACACATCATCGCCGCAACAGTCGTGCAACATGAGTAAATTCGTTATTTATTCCCCATGGAATAGATACATATAAATACAAACACATGCTTCGTTTCTTCACTCGATCTCCAACTGGGGTAGGAGCTCCAACTTCAGCAACCAGCAAAATCCTACATTGTAAATAGAACATTCTAATTATATTTCCAATTTTCGAAATAATTTATTTATAATAATAAAATAATTGAACTAAAATATCATGATTTATTTTACACGATAACAGTCGAGTAAAAAAATCCAGAAGAAAGGCAAAAGCTTCTCGATAGGATCGGACTATAAAGTTGATCAATGAAGTAATCGGAGGAAATAAATGCAAAAATTTACGTCAATCAATTGATTTCAACATTGAAAAATGTTTTTCTGGAAAACAAAATAAGCAGGGAAGGGAAAACATGTTTTTTTTTAAATCTAGAATAATAAAATTCTTTTAACAAAAAGCTCCTCTGTAATGCGTCCAATAATCATAATATTAAAATCTAACTTAAATGAATTAGAAATGGAATAAATAAATTCCTGCTGTGTAAAAATAAAATATTTTTTAAAAGTATATTGTTAAGTGTCTTCGGCACGGGTAACCTCAGTGAGGTCACAATATTTTTATTATTAATCTTTGTTTATAATGGAAAAAAAAAATGAATAAAATAAAAAATGCCATTTCGGCCATATTTCAGACGATATTATAGTTAACTAAAAGGATTAATGTAACGAATACCTACCCATAGACATCAAGAATCGGTTCAATCAAATAGCCGATTTTTTTGAATAAAAAAAACTATTTTGTTCAAAGGTACCAGATTACTTAAAAATATTTTTTACAAAAGCATGCATTTATCTGGTGGGGAGGAACATAATTTATATCATCAGTTATCGGTTGAAAAACCAAGACTTCAAAGTTTTAGAATTAAAATCATAATCATTTTCCATTAAAAAGAAAATTGTACCATTATTTTTTAAATTGTTAGTATAGTTTAATTTTTTGTGTAAACTTGGTTTTTTGTGATAATTTCCTGTTTTTTTATTCGTATTGGAAACGTGACGATAAAGTCTTATTTTTTATTGGTTTGACGCGATCCAGATATTTTTAACTTTTGTTTTTAAATTAGAATGAATAAATGAACATACACCGGGCTGTGGTCCTGTGGCTTGTTTCTCGGACTCACGGACCAAAGGTCTGTGGCTCAAATCCCACTCTACCCCATCTTGATTCCATTTTCTAGTAGTGAGTTATTTACAACTCGTTGAAAATGGCCATCAAAATGAAATATTTGAGTAAAAATTATGAGCACGCAAATATTTCTTTTAAAAAAATTAATCAATTAAACAAATAAAAATTCAGAACAAAAGACAGAAAATAATGTTTATTCCCTGTAAAAATGTGTTCATACGTTAATACGTGAAATAATAACGAGAATGTATATGTTCCTTTACAAGAATTGTTTTGTGAAAAATATGTTAAATCTTTTACTCAATTTCCCTAACAAAATAGACGCCAGCAGCCAACCGCTATTTAACCCTAGAAACAATGCGACGTTTTAAAAATGGAACATAGAAAAATAATAACATGTAAAAAGTGGCGAGGATGGAAAATAAAGAAAAATAAAACTCTCCCTTTGTTTCTCTTCAGAAGTTCTGTTCTTTTTTCCATTTTATTTAATATTCTTTTATTTCATTTTTACCTCATAAAGATTTTGTATTTTAAATGTCAAAGGGCCCTACTAGCGTTCTAGCAGTTCAACAAACGAAGTTTACTAAAAATAATATTCAAATTCCAAAATTATCTTCTTCGGCGTTTAAACATCCCTTTGAAGTACTTAGAAAAGAGTAAGAAAATTATCATAGCAAAATGGAAATAAATGAAAAATACTTTTTGGTTTAAATTTATTTTTAACTTTGTGAATTAATTTAATCAGCTTAATTTCAACAAAACAAGATTGTGAATAGCTCTTTTTTTATATTATTGCTGAGCAAGAATCTTACCTTCGTTTCAAAAAAAAAATTAATTGAAACAAAAGCGGTTGCCATAAAAATAATTACCTGCATAATTAATCATATCAAAAAAAAATTTACATGTATACGGTAGGAGCGTGCGGTGACGTTTTAATTAGGGAAGCAGTCACTTGGTACTAGGTACACAAATAGGCTAAATGTGTGCCTGCTGCCAACAAAAAAGTTCAAATTAAGTTCTCTTAAATGAACTAAATATCAATTTCATGTCATAATTTTACTTAAAAAGAGTTATATTTCATAGTTTTATATTATAATGCCAACGTATCAAACAATTTAAGTACTAAATTTGTTATAAAACCGTAACAATACATGAAAAAAAACCTGGATGTATTTGTTAGAATAGGTTCCACAGATACTAAAGATCTCTATTTGGGCATGCGCGGACTTGTGAAATCCTGTACTGAGGGACCGCCTTAAAGGTACTTAAACCCTTACGTAGTTCCATATTTCAGAATCAGACAAAACGAAGTGTATTTTACACCAGTCCACGCATAACTGCGAA
Organism: Micrasema longulum; assembly: GCF_059751315.1. Taxonomy (NCBI): domain Eukaryota; kingdom Metazoa; phylum Arthropoda; class Insecta; order Trichoptera; family Brachycentridae; genus Micrasema; species Micrasema longulum. The sequence continues at coordinate 178,023 of NW_028278934.1, forward strand.
GTCGGAAGGTTGTGTGTGGGGTTGTCGCAATTTTTTCAGGTTATTAATGAGTGCAAATCGAACTCATCTAAAATCATTTCGATTAAAACAATAACAAAAAAGGTTTTGTAGTTATTTAAAAAAATGGTTTACTAATAGCTGATTGTTTAGAGGTCAAATTTTTAGGGAAACATTAATTCCGTTCAATATATGGACGGACGGTAAACGGATATATATGTATATATATTTGTACATGCTAAATGAGCGTAAATCCAAAATTTAAAGCATTAATTAGGAACCCGCCAAATAATACTAAAAAAAATCAAGCACAACTTAAGGATGCGAAAAAGGCAAACAAGGTATACTATAGGCGTAACTGATGGCATATTGTAAAGTAATTGTAATGAATGACCACAGAAAATCATACCTAAATATGAGTGAAAACGCAAAAAAATCCATGGCTGTAGTCACAATTAAAAGTCTAAAAAGCGTGTTGCCTAAAACGTTTTTCCGCAATACTATGAAAAACATTATAAAGTCAATAAATACATATTTTGTCGGCCTCGTGGTTTAGTGGACATGGTCGACAAAAATATTTAGTTAAAACGGTGGTATAACACTAAAATATTTCATAATCCTTGGACTGACACCTGAAGCGTAAGACTGGTCTTCTTTCTTTCATGTAACAAAAATGATTCAGATACACTGCGATTGGTGTACCAATGCAGTGTCCTATGCACAGAAGGTGCGGAAAGGGAATGAAGGAGAAGAGGAATAAATATGTGTTTTAATTCTTTCATTTTCTTTCATATAACCAGGATGCCCAATTACAGTGGTAAATTACAGCACACGACACCCAGGCTTTAAAAATCTCATAAATTTTTGTGATTGAATCAAAAATCTTAGCCACTACACCACGGAGGCCGTGATTTTCAAATAAGTTTGAATGGAGAAAACCGAGTGAACAATTATTTTCAGTTGAACGAAAGCTTACAGCTTAAACATTTTGACTGAGATCAACATCGGACCTAGACGGACGTCGTATCGCTTGAGGTATTGTTGATACATCTACCAACGAACAATATGTTTTTGTGCATCATATAAAATAACTAACTCATGCGTGCTCGCTAACTTACTGCCGTTTCTTAAATTTTAATCGCTTGTGCCATCTTGTGTTTTTTTTTCAAAAATAACTATTGCAATATGATCATTGTGCCACTTTTATTTTTTTATTTGAATTGGAAAATGTTGTTTTACACTGATGTTTTTGCTAAGGCCACAAAAATATATTTTAGAATTGTGCCTTTTCTCCTTTACGGAACACTGGTGACCTCCTAACGATATGAAAATGACAACAACGCAAATCTGTGACGTTACTTTCAACAAAAGAATTCTCGCTACATTTTCCAGAGAAATTTTTCATTTAAGTTTAATCACTGCTGCAGGATTTTTTTATTAACTTTTGTCAGTCTGGAGAATTTTAATTACGCAGAAAGGTAAAAAAGTAATCCTTTTTACAACAATCATTTTAAATAATTCAAACGCATGTTTAACATCATCAACGTAATTTTTTCCGCACTTTTTGGTGCACAAAGCACGGTATTGGTACACCAACCACAGCGGATGTGAATTATTTTTGTTACAAGGAGGTTAGACAATAAATATTACGCTTCAGGTTTCAGCCCAGGAACTAAGAATTTCTCTAATGTAAAAACGCATTTCGTTAAATATATTTTTAATGTCTCTTTCATGGCGCCTGTAGGGTAGTTGACACATCAGAGTAGTTAGAACGAGTCTCGGAGTGTTCGTTCGTATGTCGTGAAAACGAGAACTAAAAACGGGTTTAATAGCATTACAGTGAGACAAATGTACGAGATACGAACGAATTTACGAAAAGAAGGTAATTACATGCTAAGGGGTCAGCAGCTTAATCACAATGGCCGCACTCGTCAGTTTTTTTTTAATTAATTTTTTTTATGGGAGTTGCATTATTTTTTTACCTTGCTTATAATATGCAAGGTTTATATTTCAAAAAGAGAATTTTTCTGCTATTATGTTACATTATTTTAGCTAAACTGTTGGAATCAGAAAGGATATTTTAATGTGGGCCAATCAGGTTCTTTTCAGCATTTGCTCATGTGGAGAGCAAACCACTTAAAACTCTTCAGGAGAAGCCGGCCTGTTGACAGTTGTCAACTGGCCTTCCATTCCACTAGAAGAGTGTTCGGCATTTTGTTACCTACTTTGGTTTATTTTACCAATTGCACTATATTGATCATGTATGATACTACCTCTCGTGTCAGTTCTTTATTGCCTATCACCGATGGGATGTCCCTGGCTTCTGCATGGCGCCCCCAGCTGTTGTCTTTAAAAGCTGAAAAAGGGGCAATGCATCAACAGTTGAGGGACATCTTGAGAAGTTTCATCGTCACATGGGCACCTGTCGATCTCGGAGAGCTTGAAGCGATGCAGGTAACTCATGAACTCATATATGCCAAGATCTTTTCTAACACTCAGATTTTGAGGACATTGTATAATTCCTTGGTAAGAAGTCGTTTGGAGTTTAGTTCCATTATTTGGTCGCCACATGAGACTCGATACTCTTTGATGGTGGAGAGAGTGCAGAAAAAATTTCTGCGCTATCTGTACCTTAAAGAGTGTGGATATTATCCTTGGCTCTTCCCAACTGACTTTTTACTGGGAATGCTAGGCTATCAGTCATTATGGAGGAGGAGGGACGTTCATTTGGGTGTTCACTTTTTCCAGGTGATCGGTGGTCGCATACATAACTCAGAAATTCTGATGGATGTAGGTCTGTTCGTACCTGATAACTATCTTCGACAAAGACAGCATCGATTGTTTTACCTACCGCGATGCAGAACCAACCTGCCAATGGTTATGCCGGTTGGTAGGGCAATCTTGCTACTTAATCGCATCGCCTCGGATGTCGACATATTTCACGACAGTGGGCCTTCCCTTAGGAAAGCACTTTCTAACATTTAATTTTTCTTTTTACATTTTGTTATATTATTTTAATAACATAATTATCTACTGTAATTTGTGATTTATTATTGTATTTAGAATGAATTGGGTCTTTTTCTGTAATGTTCTAAATATCTGAATAAATAAATGAAATGAAATAAATGAAATGAACCTACTGTGACCTGTGAGAATCTGGGTGAGCTCGTAGCCAGCTTTCTGCATTCTCCTGAAATCATAGTCGTCGTTTTTACAGACGCGATAAAAAAATATTTTAAGTAAGTAATAGATACGGAGTTTTAATCAAATCGACGTCAACCTCGTGGTGTAATGGTCAGGGTGTTTGCCTACCATGCAATAGGTCTCGGGTTTGATTCCCGACATGGTTGATATGAAATATTTATTTTTAAAGGTGTTTTGATACCAGAATATTTCAAAGTCCCTGGACTGGTACCTGAAGCGTAAGACTGATAATCTTACCTTCATGTAACAAAAATGATCAAGATACGCTGCAATTGGTGTACCAATGTAGTGTCCTATGCACCATTACGTGCGGAAAGGTAATGATGATGATTTAATCGATATGATAAATATCAGTGATTGACCACCAGAATACCTATAAGAGATCACACAAAAAGACCTTACATATTGATAACAGTACCTAACCATGAAAGTCAACGTATCTTTTATGTCTTTGTTGACTACGTGTGTGTAAGATAATATTATTACCAGTCAATGGATAGAGTTGAATGCTATATGCGGGTTATTCTACTTTGTGTCTGTAAAATTTGGACTGGATTGGAGGCGTTTGAGGTTTGGATATACCGCAGAATGCTCCGTATACCTTAAGCCACTATGCTCAGTAATTCAGATGTACTTCAAAAAGCCAGAACCAATAGAGAACTAATGTTGAGTGTAAAGATTAGAATGGTCTCATATTTTGGTCCTGTGCTGAAAGGGATGAAATTCCACCTCAGACAAAATGGAGTGACGGTAGGGAGTTTGCAAGAAGCATAGAAAGCATCCACCACGTGCCCGAATCCATGTTAAAGACTAAATTTCTTTCTTCAGATTTACTCATACAAGCAAGAAATATTTTTTTTTTTACGAATTTATTTTATTTCTTCCTCAGCAAATTCAGTAAGAAAAAGCTCGAACAAATATTTACATTTACAACTTTCAATGTTCCTTTTACTGAAGCTCTGAACCCTTCCCCCCCCCCTCATCGTCCACAAGGTAGGAACAAGGGAAGTATAAAATAAATAAATCCATCACCCGGTTCAAACCCCTTTATATTGACAGTGATAGTTAACGTTAGTATCTACTTTCTGGAGTACCAGAACGCCCCCAGGTGACCCTCAAGGCTGGTCACTGGCGGCGCGCCCAAAAGTAGCAGACTTACCCAAAGAATACTGGTTGCAAACCTACTTTTGCCACCACTCATACCTACTCAAACTGTAACTAATGAAGAATTTTATCTCATCAAGCAAAAGCAATACAGGAGACGCATATTCCGTGCTCAGGAAAGACCTCAGCAAAAGATGTCTACTGACAGCGGAGAAGAGTTATCCTGGCTGTAGAAAGGGATTTGGCAGGAGTGAGGAGAGTTGAGGGCCCGTTCGGAGTACCGCAGGACAGAGAAGTGATCGCCAACTTAGGAGGGAAATATCAACGCACCGGAAGAAGAACAATGGAAGTCCAACAGTAACGATGAATATATTTTTCAAATAAGCATTACAAATAATTTGGTGACTTTATTTCTGTACCTCAGAGGCAGACGGATACAAATCAAGAATTTAATGTAATAACATTTCGATTTTCTAATCCAGTTAATGATCATGTTCATTGATTTTTAAAGAAAAGGGTGTTATAATGAAATAACCAATGTATTAAGATTAGAGAAAGTAGATTCTCTAGGCTTTTGTTGAACATTTGACATTTGTATCTATCTGCCTCTGAGGTACAAATATAATACCTGTTAAAAATTTATTCATTTACTCAGATCCAATTAAAAACCAATGCAACAACAAGCTTCTAGATACTTTGGGTACAAATTTCGGTTTTCACACAAATTCCACTGGTTTTCTAGTTAAAAACAGATTGAGTTATGCTCGTGTAATATATGTGTGAATGTACATGTTTCTGTGTGTATGTACGGATTCACATTCTGCAGATTGCAACTCATATATTTCATACCGTGTCAGCGCACTATGAACCAAATTTGAACGAGAACGGAAAAATATTTAGGTTTTAAAAAGGTTTGGTAAAATAATAATTTATTAAAATCAATGTTACCTATCTACTCATAATTACTCATTTTTCATATTGGTCTGATTTGCATCAACTCGTAACACTTGCATTCATTCCGGTAATGTATTAAAATTGAAAATCAATTGTTTATAATCAACTTTAAATTGCAATTGCAAGATTTTGCTTCAACCACTTTTTTATTTGATTGGAACAAATTTTATTCAAGAGTACCGATATTTCAAAGAGCGTAATCTGCCGGTTGAAATGTATGTAATTATATATTACTTTATTATTGTTATCAAAAACATTTTTCACTTTGTGGTATGACATTTTACACTTATTTGTTTATAAATTTGTACAAACTTTAATTTTTTTAATTACACTTTGACCGGTTTCGAGGTTACTACCTCATAAAACTTTAAAAGTTTTTTGTTTCTCCAGAAATACATTAGAAAGTGATTGTTTTTATACAGTTATAATTTTTATGACGCAGTTTTGAAAAAGCATTTTGGAATGGAAAAATCTTACGATTTCTTTAATATTCATTAGATTTCACTATTAACGTACGAGCATCTAACTTTTTGCTTACTTATGTCATCTTAGATAAGAGTATTTATTACACACATGATTTGAGCAGCAAAAACAAAACAATGATTATTGAGCTACTATTTTTTCCTGGTATTGGTAAAAATTAATTCAATAAATAAATATTTTTAAGAATCACGGTCTATCGTAATAAAACGAATGAAATTTCAGGTAGGCACACAATATATACATATATATATTTTTTTTTATTCATCCAGATTCTTAATCGTACTTTTGACAGTTCTAAAGAACATTTATGTGCTTTTAACTAAAAATGCGAAATTTTAGTGTGTCAGTTTTATCACTTTGGTGGGATGTGATTTCAAATTTTTCAATCTAGCTTATTCAAAAGATATATAAGATATTATTTAAAATTAAAGAATTTAGATTTTTTTAAATCAACTTTGCATTTTACTTAGATACTAAAATAATAGTAATATGCTTACCAAAATTCATCACTTAACATTTTGAAAATAGTTACAAGGTATATCAATGAATGAAATAATTTAATAACTTGTCGCACGAACTAAATACTCGTATTATGAAGATATTACCTATCCACCACCTTATTTGTTTTATTTTAGAATAATATTTAATTAAGTTTATTTATACTTTTCGGTTAGAACTTATGTGAATACATAATTGAACGTTGTTATGCAGAAGGCAGCCAGTCCACATTTTTGAAAAAATGAGATATTGATGTTATCGGGTGCAGTAAGGTCAAGATTAAAAAGGTCAGTTTTGCTCAACACAGCCAGACCGCTTTCATATAAACAACTGTATTAATCACCTTCTGAAAAGGGCGTCGATTACAAAACGGAATTTTATAATTTGCAGAAAACACCCACAGCACAGACAAATCTTACGGTTCTTTAAAAATCATTAAAACTGGTCAAATACATAATTAGATTCTTGTTTGTCGTAAATAAAAAAAATAATGTTTTCATTGTTTATCATTTGTTAAAGTCAAAAACATTCCAACTGTTGTGTAGATTTGATTATTTACTATTTCCACAAAAGTGCTATTATTTCAGCTTCACTTTTATATGGCTGGCTGCTTTCTGAATAACTACGTTCAATTGTTAGTTATAATATTCTTTTGGCCAGTGACTGTAAAAATTCTCTCGTTTATTTATCAGCATGTTATATGCATATATATATTATATTTATGAATGTTAAACTGCATAACCTTTAATTATTTAATAACATTTTGATTATGATTTAGTTAACAATCCCACACCAAGCACCAGAGGTTGTATTTCGTCTAGTTTATGTTTTGCCTTACATATATTTCAATTGTATCTGCCTATAACATATGTAAAATTAAAAAACAAAAAATGTTTTTATCACAATAATTTTTGAGTCACTGTGCGGTATCTAGTCGAACACTGCAGGTGCCATGAAATTGGTTTTATTTTTGCTACTAGTGTCAGCAAAAAGGTTTTAATAACAGGATTGGGCATGTTTATACTTTTTTACCCGTTATATCTGTTTTGCTACTGTTACTGTGTCGTTTATGTCTTTTTAAATTTGAAACTAACAAACTGATACCAAAAGCGTAAGGTTGATCATCTTGGCGTTAAGTATTGAGGACTTGAATACGTTCTGACTGTTTATTCGTAAAAATTATAATTTAAAAAAATAGTCAAGAATATGTTATTCAAAGCATTGTCCATAACTAGCGCTACTTTCTTTCATCTTTCTGGCAGCATACGAATATCATTTCGAAAATAACACTAAAAAATGCAAACGCTCAAACGACTATATGTGCATTTCTATAAAATTCACATTTTATTTTTATTTAGATATGAATTGTAAGCTGTATTAACTCTTAAAAGGCAATGCTGAAAAATCATTTTGGCGCGGTGCTATAACATCGTGTTATGGGCCTGCCACACACTCGACGAGTGGCATGGGAAGTAGCGAGGAGAGGAGGCAGAGACGTGGTGTGGCAACATTACCCGTCATGCCGCACGTCATGCTTCTCGTCGTGCCCATCGCTCTCTATTTTGTCGGTTTTTTGAGCGCGAGTCAAAGGGCAGGCAATATGAGCGCGAGTAGGGGCCACATAATCGCGCGGTCGCAGTACGCATCGAGCGCTCACACAAGACGCGCACGTCATTTTTAAATGATGTATATTTCTTTGTATGACATTTTTAAAACTATTTAAAAACAATTTTTTTTACAGTATAAAGAAGAGGTGAAAAGGATGATTACATAAAAATGAAATACATATTAACTGGAAAAATAGCAAACAAAAATCCCACAAAGGCATGGCCTGTTCGTGGGTATACAAGAAATGTTTAGGAATTTTCGCTCTAATAATAAAAAGACAGATATAATATTTTTATGTTATGTAAGAAAGAGAAAAGAAAATATTCTGTTAAAGACTATAGGGTACTTTCTTATCATATAGTAATTAAAAAAAGAAAAAAAAAATACAGATAAAACATAAAAATATTCCATATTAATATACATTGATATAATTAGCTGCACTAAAAATGCATAGCGCGCACGCTGTCACAGTTTCATCGTCCATTATATAGAAAGACAAATGACAAGCGCGATTAATTGCGCGAGTAGAGCAGTGTATGGGCGGAGAGGGCAACATCGGGCGAGAGGGCAGCAGCGCGAGGGGCATGAGCATGAGCAGCGCAAGGAGCATAGGGTGGCGGGGCTATTACATCAAGCAAAAGACGGACGGAATAATCTGAGTTACTTAATTAGTTAGTTTAAAAAATATATTGTAGTGATGTACGAAACTAAAGAATGACACTAGTACTAACAAATAAGCAGTTTCAGGAAAAAGCAGTCATTTTTTAGTACTAACCCTTCAGTAAGTGCAAATCTTGTAATAAATATGAAAAAAAAAAAATTAAATTTAGTAATGTAGGTACTTCAAACATAAGATGAGTCGTCAAGTGTGTATGAAGCAAATGGCATTGTTTCATGATATTTCCCACGCTTTATGCTGTTTACGGTTTTGGTTTTCCCGCGCAAAGCGTACTAACATTATTCGGAATGGACTAGGACGCTCAAGAGAGAGTCGTCACATCCGGTCGCTGTGGAATTCCCCAAAGACAAATTTCGAACTAACTTCTCGGGCAAACATTGGCCAGAAACGAGGATTTCAAAACATTGATTTTAACCTCCCCGTTTATTTAAACATAAATTTCTAGTGCAAACAAATCAAAGCCACCGAAAAAATATTTTCGATCATATTTTTATCTTTTATCGGTTCTCAGAACCGCGTTTATTAAATTGTGCAATATTTTTACCATGTTGGGGGGAATGAATAATACAGTATTTTGTATGAAATAGAGTCTTGAACGACCATTTTCAGCTAGATGTCTACTCACAAGTAAAAATCTCAAAATAAATAATTGAGAGGAGATTAGTCCCGCTCATGGTCTGCTGGTTAATAGATTATTCTGTTACGCCGGAGGATCCGAGTTCAATTTCCGAAAAGGTAAAGATAAAATGTTTATTCCAATGGGTGATTTTCACTGTAATGTTTCAGCGTTTCTAAACAGGATATGAAGACCGATCATACTGCCTTCATGTGACAAAACAACTGTCGAGATATTTTATAATGAGGAAGTTCAGTAGTATTGAAAATTGGATATGAAAAACTGTCCCTACGGGCGACAATAATTTAATTACTTATTTTTAGAGGAAAGTTTCTCAAAAATGTATAAAAAACCAAAATGAACTACTTCATCACAATTTCTTGAGTTGTGATAGATTTCCGGTTACCGGAAAGCCAACTCACCAATCAGCAGAACCCACTTACTAGAACATGCCACGTCACGGGCGTGACAATTTTAAAATTGCGGGACTTAAAAAATCGTAGCGCTAATAATACGATACGTCTAAATAAAATACAAAACTTTTGGGCCCAGTTTGACAGTCTAATAACAAATACAAAAATATTTTTTAAAAACCATTGAATTTTCTCATTGAAATACAAAATAGTGCCCTACAAGACTGATTTTTTGCCCACGGGGCAGATTAAATAATGCCTAGAGAGCTGATTGAATAAGACTCGTAGGGCCAGTTAAATAAATCCCGAAAGAGAGAACTTTCCAGCCAGCAACAGTCGTCCATAGCAATCGTACTTTAATTCGCTAGTCTTATAAATGAGTATTTTATATACAAAGCGATCAGTTGTACCCGGTATATTATAAATAATTTTAAGATGAACATATTGTCACAACGGAGATGGAGACAATTTTAAAGGAGAAAATATGGAAATCTAGGAATTTACAGGGCTTATGATTGTTCATTCGCTGGTTTAAGTGGTTATTTTACACACTCACTAATCAGTCCATGTTCGACCATCCATATATATATATATTTTTCCATCCGCTGTTTTTTGTGGAAGTTAAAGGCTGAATTATTTCTCCTGAGTGTTAGGTGACATGACGCTGAATTTTTTTTTTTTTTACTTCTTGGACCAATTCAGTGCAAAACTTTTGACAAAATCATATTACAACAGAGATTAAGAATATTTAAGAGAACAGAATACTGAAGGGTGGGCATCTATAGGGCTAATAATTTGTCATTGGCTGGTTAAAGTGGCCACATTACACACTGTATAACATATATTTATTTATTGTATTTTATAAATTTATTGCATATGATAAGTACACGTTATTTTTTTTATTTTTTTTTTTTTACTTTTTTTGTTTTTTACAATATACATAAGAGGAAAAACAGAGTATTCAAAAAATAAAGCATAATGACACAACAATGAAATACATATTAATAGTAAAAATAGTAACCAAAAAAATCCCACAAAGGCAATGGTCTGTTCATGGGTATACAAGAAAATTTTAATGAATTATTGCTCCTATAATAAATAATGGACAGTATAAAGACATATTTTTTTTGTGTAACATAAGAAAGAGAAAATATAATATTCTGTAAAAGATTACAAGGTTTTTTTTTTGGTAATTTAAATAGGAAATAAAAAAAAATATAAAAGAAAACATAAAAATATTCCTTATTATTAAAGGGCAACAAAATATATCATAGGAAAAAAAGTTAATATCTTTAGTTTAAATCCAAAATAGTGCGCGTTTTTTAAAAGAAGGAAAATTTTTAAAGTTTGGAATCAATGGAATATTATATTTAATAACAGGGTATCTTTATAAAACCAGTCAATAGAATTTTTGTCAATTTTTTGTCGACAAACCAGCCAATAGCAGGTCATTAGCCCTGTAGATGCCTAGACTTCTATATTAATTTCTATAAAATGTTTTTTATTTCCGTTTTGTGTTAATATTAACAGCTCTCTTGGGTTTTGAATCTAATCCTTGCCTACAAATATTTAAACAAACTTAAAACTTTATTGACAAAACATTGTTGAAAAATAATTCAAATTGATATTCTAGTCATCTAATAAAGTATGAAACTTAAATTAGAGTGTATGTATGAAATGCATTAGTGGGGAATCTTTTTATCAGAGTAAGCAATTGTAATGCATTTAAGAGAATAATGGGATTATACTGAGCACTCAACTTCTCCCTCCAGATCATTGAAATAAAAGATTCACTTACTGCTGCATCTTCTGAGTAAATTCAGTAGTAAAACTAATTAAAACGCATTCATATTTCTCCGGATCTTCAAGACTTATAAGAGCAAGTAAAAGAACAGTATTCGCGAATTGAGCTCAAATTTAATACAAGATGCATTTAGAGTTTAATCTTTGAATGAACCCATTTGCAATATTTCTCTTTCACTTTAAAATATGACAAGTCAGTTGGAGGTGGTATAAAGAATTAATAACTTGAGTACTAGTTACTGCAGAAGGCACTGTACTCTACCTAAATTATTTGTTGGTAAAATTAGGAAAAATAGTAAATAATTTTATCGTAGCATGCTGTTACATTAATCAATAATTCGCAAGTTCGTTTGCCTAACACGCCAGAGGTCCCGGGTTAGATTTGTGGATGATTTGTTTTTTTGTTTTTTTTTTCTCAAATTTTAGAGTAGTTCGCACATAAACATATTTCCATTTGTTCTCTAATAAAAACAAGGTACATTAATTTCATTTATTAGCTAATTAACACATATTTCTGAACCTACTTATTGAAATTTGATTATTAAAAAAAACAAAAATGTATTTTCCAATATCGGAATATGTTTAACTTTAATGAAGGATCACGGGACAATAACAGACTGAATATTTTTACAAATAATCATTAATTTTAAATTCGATTGTTGCGAACTCCTGGATTTAATAAATATATATTTTAAGCGTATTTTTGAACTATGTATTTTATTTTTGAAACTATCGATGGAAACATTTTTCCCCGATATTGGTTTTGAAAATACAATTCATTTTTTAAATCATTTTTATATACTTGATAATAGTATGTTATATTTTCCTATTGCTTTAGTTTTGGCATCACAATTTGTGTTTGTGTTTATATTACGAATGATCGTAGATACACTGCGATTGGAGCACAAACTCAGTGCCATATGCATCATTAAAAGTGACTAATGAACATATTTTACTTAATTTTTTCAAACTCGAAAAATTCTTGAGATATTGAGTGGACGCTTTTTATACTTAGCGATGTTTTTACTTTAAATTTATTTCAGCACAGAGGGAAAATATTTTTGAAAGGGAATATGGCAGTCGAGGCATTTAAAGGGCTTATGACTTATCATTGGCTGGTTTAAGTGCCCACTTTACACTCTGTGTAACATTCACCATTCTGCCCATGTTTTCCAAACATTTCCTCAACTCTTCTATCTGTTGATTGTTGTGAAGTAAAAGAGCTAAAACCTTTATCACGTGGGTAAGATTCATCCGGCTGAACAGGCTAGGCAACGCTTGAAAACTATTGTCCATTTTTTAAACTTCTTCTTTTACCAGGTAGTCAATTCAACAATGTTTGAGTATGTCCAAATGCTTGCAGACTGGCTGGATTCTTTAACTTCACAAAAGTCAACAGATGGAAGAGTTGAGGAAATATGAAATATGTTTAAACATGGGCAGAATGGTGAATGGTACACAGTGTGTAAAGTGGCCACTTAAACCAGCCAATGACAGGTCATAAGCCCTGTAAATGCCTAGACTTCCATATTCCCTTCTCAAAAACGTTTTCCCTCTCTGTTGAAATAAATTAAAAAATGAATAACTCTCTAGGGAGGAAATCCAGCCAGTCTGCAAGCATTTGGACATACTCAAACATTGTTGAATGTTTTTACTTTATTAGTTCAGTATTCGCATTTTTAAATTCGTTGAATTTGTTCAACCCAACCCCCAAATTATCTTAAATGTAATTTGGCGCTGTGCTTTATTTATTTTTGTTTTGCAAACAAGTCCAAATTCATCCGCGCAAAGCGGTTTTGTTATTTAACTCATTTATTTTCGTTAAAATGGGGAACTTCTAAAAATTGCATTTTAATTTCATCCCTCAGTAGCAATTGAAAAATAATACCCTGATCAACCAAAATATTTATCAGGTTAATGCAATAGTGAACTTTATACTGACAAAGCAGTAAAGCACTCTACTTTTTTATTATTTTACATTTTAAAAACTATTTTACTTTATATTTGAAATACTTTATTAAGTGTTGTAACATCATTCCGAGAAATTCCACTTTATTATGAATTACCACAAATAATCTCATATTTTATATTTAAAACTTGAGGTAGTTAATTTTTTTAAAGTTCGAGATTAGCAAAAATTTACAAATCTGCTTTCCTACCACACTTTTACTTTTATTTGCTTTTTATATATATTGATAATTTTCTTGTTTTTTTTTTTCATTATGTATTTTTGTTTAATTTAATTTAGTTCGTACTATTATTTGGCATATGATTTATTGCTCCTATTTCTTATATTTCTTACTATAGTATTGAGCGAGTTTCTAGAATACATATTTCAATTATCATTTCAATTCTTTTTCTGTTGATTTAAATGATACTCTTATTTTCTTTTTTTTAATACTACTATATTTTTCTATTATTTTGTTGATTTTTATGATACCACCATTTTGTATATTTGATTATGTGTGATTCTTAATTTGTATAATTTATAATTTTAAAATTATTTCTGATTATCTTTTTTGCATTGTATTCTTTGGAATTTGATTATTTATTACATTTACCTTTTGTTCTAGATTGTTATTCTATGTCATAATAATTTGATCTTTTTAATTTTACAATGTATTTTTATTGTTATTTGTTGTGCCTTGATACGGGCATAGCCTTAAAAGCCTTAATAAGTTCATAAATATTTAATTTTGTAATTTTAAATGAATAAATAAATAAATACACTCAAGTTAGTACTCATTGCGCAAAAATTATTTATTTATTCATTCAACGACTTATGCGTTTAACAAAATATAAAAATAATCGCAAAAACCAAATACTAAACGAACAAAAAATTTAAACATTGAATCGTGTGGTTAGTGTTCAGACTCACAGATTAGAGATCTGAGGTCCAAACCCTGCTTTACTTCAAAATGGTATCATTTTTCTAATAGTGAGTTATGTACAGTAGAGTGGGCCAATGATGTATGTTTTTTTTTTTTTTAGATATCAAAGTGAAAGGGGTCTAAAAAGTTGTCTTTTGGATCGCATTGAACGTAAACATTATTTAAAAAAATATTCCATACTACTTTTGGCCCTCAACAGAAGTTTGAAGTTTATAGCTGTCTGAACATTTTTTAATTATCTATTATGATAAAATTATTTTTTTGTTCATAAAGATATAACTTAATAACATTACAAATTCGAACACGTTTTAAAACTACCGAAACGCAAAAAAATTACACTCCGCGGAACTGATTCCGTTGAGCGCCTGACTAAAATTGACAAAAACAATGGCACATTAAAACAATGCTACCCATTTGTTACAAAACAAAATGCAACTCACGCTCTTGGATGCTTATATAATAAGATTAATTCAGATTATAAAATTTAATTAAACTAATTTTCTTACTTAAATACGAAATGACAGCTGGTTTAGGGCGAAAAATTGACTATTTCGAAAACTTCAAACTCTGGGTGAGGGCCAAAATTAGTATCAAATATTTTTTAATATATTTTTTGCATCCCGGGTAATCCAAAAGGCAACTTTTTAGACCCCTTTCATTTCAAAATTCGGAAAAAAAAATATCTGCCCACCCTAATGTACAGCTCATTATGGTCGAAAAATTGAAATATTTGGGTAAATTATGAGATCGTCAATAATTATTTTTTAAGAAAAATCATAAATATTAAAACTCACAACTTTAGCATACAAAATAAAATAACATAAAATAAAAATGAAAAATTCCTAGAGTAACAAGCGATATCATGTATTCAGCACCAGGGACAATACTATTCATAGTTTAATAATTACAATTTAAAAAATAAATGCGAGAAATCCATTTCTTTTCCACTTCATTTCCAATCCGCGTTTGTTTACTAACGCGTAGAGTCGTGGAAAGGGTGAGTACTTATTTATTTATTTATTTGTTCTTTTACAATTGTTTATGTTATACTTTTTTTACATTAAAGGTAATGTTTCCCTCACTGGGGTGGGGTGTCCCGTGCCGAGAGATACATTTTATATAATAAAACATGCCTTATTGAACATAATTACTATATTCAGATCTAAATTTGTTGCAACAGAGAGGGAAAACATTTTACAGAAGGGTATATGGAAGTCTAGGTATTTACAGGGCTTATGGCCTTTAATTCGCTGGTTTAAGTGGCCACCTTTCCCCGCTGTATAACATTCTCCATTATGCCTATGTTAAAACATCCACATTTTCTCAGCTCTTCCATCTGTTAATTTTTGGGAAGTAAAAACTAAAACCTTTATCAAATGAGTGAGATTCACTCTCTTCACCTCTGTTGCAACAAATTTAGATCTAAATAACTGCCTGGGGAGCTAATCCAGCCTGTCCGAAAACATTTGGAGATACTCAAAACATTTTTGAATAATTCATTCATTTTATTCATTTTTTCCTTTCCACACCAAATGGTGCATAAGGCATTGGTAAACCAATCGCAGCGTATCTTGATAATTTTTTGTAATATGAAGGTTAGATAATCAGTCCAGGTACTATGAAATATTCTATTGGAAAAGCACATTTTTTAATAAATATTTCATGTCAACCATGTCAGGAATTGAACCCAAGATCTTTTGCGTGAGGATACACCACGAGCCCAACGAACAATGAGCATAGTTCAAACTGTATGAATCTGGTGTAGGTTATAGTTTGTCTTATTGTGATACAAAATCAAAAAGTTTTTGATCTTATAAATTGTATTTTTTTCTGCTTCCAATCGCCTTACCAGTTCTTTCCCCGATACAACCCTCGGTATAAATTTCCAAGTGGGAGAAAATAGGTTAACGAATTCCAGAGTTTAGTACGTACATTTATTTCGTTCATTCCAACAGCGATGTTAAATTTACTCCCGAGTCCTGACCAGTACAAGCCGTGGTCACTACTGCATAATGTATATTGTTATCCTGTAAAGGCTATTGCAATTCATTGCAGTCCTGTTCCTTGTTCTCTGCTTGTGTTTACCGCACTATCCCTTTAATTATTTCTTAAATTACAAACTGAAATAATTAAACGAATCGTGTGGACCTCAAAAAAAAAACTTAGCTACACTATAATATACAATACGAATATTTTAGTTTATATATTCCAACACCAAGACAAAGGGTTTGCCTCTTTTTGGTATATATATATATATATTTTTTTTATGTGCTTTTTTATTAAATATGTACGATTTTTGTTAAAATGCATCTCCCCGTCTAAAATGATTCAAGGCAAAATGCGTCAAACTGAGATAAATTAATATAGTACTTTTATGGAAAACTTAAAAAAAAATAAAAACGAACTAATTTGAACGACGTCGCTTGTTCATAAGAATCAGTGATAAGAGAGATGTGGAAGATTTCCAGTTCACTTAACGTCATCGGACTAATCGACAGAACTGACCGAGAAGAAGCGGAAGAGGACTTAAAACGTCACACGCGGAGTAATTTCAGAAATACGATATCAAATCATAGCGCTAAAAATACGATACATGTTTTTTATTCAAATGCTTTGATTTTATAGTATTTTAATGTTTGAAACCAGTGAACTTTCTCATTATAAAAGATTAAGAACAAATCATGTTTGAGTGCCTTTATGCTCTGTTCTGAACTTTTTAGTTAGAGCAGTTTATTACAGTACCTAAGCTGAATTTCGAATTATATTACATCAACAACAAATATTTGTTTAATCAACAATGTTTTGAGTACGTACAAATGCTTGTAAACAGGCTAGGGTGTTATTTAGATCTAAATTTGTTGCAACAGAGAGAAACTATTTTTGAGAAAGGAATGTGGAATTCTAGGCATAAGGGCTTATGACCTACCATTGGCTGATTAATGTAGCTACTTTATACACTGTGGTAAGTCATAAGCCCTGTCAATGCCTAGACTTTCATATTTCCTTCTCAAAAACATTTTTTTTCTTTGTTGCAATAAATTAAAATATTTATTTTGTGCAAGATCAATAAAATATTTCTCAAATTGCTACAAAATCACCAAGCCAATGCTATAAATATAAATTAAAAATAATTTGCTTTACTGTAAAAATATTTTTGAATCCAAATAAATTCATAAAAAACGCTTATTCAAGAAACAAGCTCAAACGGAGTCGTTATGGGCCAGTTGCATACAATAAAGTTAGGTTATAAAATATTTAAGGTGAAATCATTGTTATAAAATATAAAAATGTGCGAAACGCAAAAATTATTTTACTTTGAACTTGGTCCTAAATATGATGTTTTTACAGATACGCAATGTTACATTTTTAACAAAATACAATACATAAATTTTAGTTCCTTTTTGTTTAAGTTGGATATTTTTTCCCTCTCACAGGGATTATTAAAATGTAATTTTTTATTTTTTTAAAAAAAATAAATATTTGCGTTCTTATGATTTACCCAAATATTTAATTTTGAGGGCCATTTTCAACGAGTTGTAAATAACTCACTATTAGAAAATGGAAATCGAGTTGGGGTAGAGTGAGATTTGAACCACGGACCTTTGGTCCGTGAGTCCGAGACACTAGCCACAAGACCACAACCCGATTCAATAATCTTAACCCGAAATTTAAAAACCCCGTAAATATCGACAAAACAAAAATTACTGTTGTTTCATGGGTACATTTTTTATCCACAATTAATATTCAGCGATGCAAAACGGAAGAAAATCCATCATTTTATTTTTCTACATCATATATGGGCAACCACCGGCCCGCGTGTCAAAACCGGCCCGCCGAGCTATTTGCCCGGCCTTCAATCATCCTGGCAAAGTAATAGAGAGAAAAAATAATAGTTCAAGAGAGGGATTCAATAATGGAGATGACACGGGTGCATCACATTTAATTCTAATATGGAAGATAAAGAAAATAAGAAAAATCGTTTGTGTTTTTGACAACACAAATACGTGTGAACAGTTTTTTTAGGATGAAAAATTTTAACTAGGATAACAAATAAAAATCACCAAAATTTAATGCGATTACCCTTAAGCAATATCAATGCCAATATTGATGGTCTCGTAATTCAATTGTGAGACCAATCTCCACGCTAAATTTTGTAACGAATATTTAATATTAATACTATGTGGTTTATTATGTAAATAAAAAGATGTGTATAAGAAGAAGCAACGTGCTTTATTTATTTAAATATTATATACAAATATGTATTATGTTTATAAATAATTTGGTCCCAGACCTAGAAAAGGTTACCCATGACTGATCTACATGAAGGAATTTAATATTCAGAGCCACTGCCGTATCTACGGCACAGATTTCATTTGTTTTGTTCTGTGGGCTTCATCGTCACCACATACATACATATTTAGCGATGCGCATAACTAATTGATCGATAAAATCGAATGATTTATAACCGGTCATGAGAATAACTGATTAACCCACTAATAATCGGTTACGGCTAAATAAACTTTAAGAAAAGAAAACCATTGATAGGATAATCGTTTATATGGTATGGAAATATTTTGATTCTTCTTACATATAAAATAAAAAACTGAATCTTAAATATTTAAATCTTCGATTAATTTGGTCTTAAAAGTCAATTTTGTCACAATTATGTCAATAATTGATCCCCAATTTAATCGGGTTGTACCGTCACAAACTCGAGATCAAGAGGTCTAACTAAAATTTGATTCTCGTTCTATAATGTCATATGCCTTACTAACAAATGTAGTATAAATTTGAATTGGTGATGGCTTTCTTACCCTTGGTGTTGAATTTGTCAAACGAAGTATCTACTTACAATAATCAATGACTTATATGAAGGGCATCTGAGGTAAGTAATTTTAAAAAAAAGAATAATAATAACCAAAACTGATGTTATTTAATTAGTAAAAATACGCTAATAGACATAAATTTTAGTAACTGAATTTTATACAAGTAAACAAAGATTTTGCTATCATTCATATTTGCATTATGGTCATGAGAAAGAATGACAATATCCGAAAAGGGCCCTCCATATGATTTGCTAAACTCACAATGAAAGGGGCAATAAAAGTAGTTTAGTTAAATGAAATTATAATCGCGATAAATGAAATGGAAAAATTGACCATTTTAAAAGGGTAAATTGTTAATTGATAAAAAAACGTTGCTTTTTTGTGTAAGCGAATCCGATAGAAAGACCCGCGGTCTTTGAAACGGTTTTTCAGGTATGTGAAAGGAATACTTAAGTTTAAAAAATTACAGTAGTCTCTTAATGAACTAAAAACTATTAAAACTAATAAATCAGTAAACAAATTCAAAGCAAATTTATGGAAAAATTTTGAACCCTAGTTCAAAAATTTTATTTTTACATTATAACAGCATTATATTTATTATTATTTTCGTACAATTATTTTCTGTGTACCTTTTTATTTCGTACAATTTTAATTTTTTTATCATGTATATTCAAAATTGTATAATTTCAAATGACCTAATTACTATAACAGTGTAAGTCACACTCCGATCACAAGAGCTAGTCTCTTTTGCGGAAGTTAGTCATAACATTAAAAAAATATAAGTCGATTGTAAAATAAAAAACATATATGATTTATTAAAACAAAAAAAAATGGAATGCATTTTAGAGAAGAAAATATGCTAGGCATTTACAGGGCTTATGAACTGTCGTTGGCTGGTTCTTCATCTTTGTTGTAATTTGTTAATCTTAATGACAGTGAAATCCAGTCTTTTTTCTACAAGCATTTGGACAATCTCAAAATATTGCAATAAAATCAACTGATCCAAGAAGAAATTAAAAAAATAGAAAATGGTTTTCAGGCGCTGCCTAGTATCTGAAATAATTCGATTAAATGAATCTCTTCACAACAATAAAAGTTTCAGGTCTTTAACTTCTCTAAAATCAACGATGGAAGAAATCTGGATGTTTAAATATAGGCAAAATGATGAATGTTACACAGTGTGCAAAGTGGCCACTTTAACCAGCCAACGATAGGTTATAAGCCCCGTAAATGCCTAGACTTCCATATTCTATTCTCTCAAATGTTCTTAATCTCTGTTGTAATTTTTTAATCTTAATGACTCCCGAGGGGGTGAAATCTACATTCGGACAATCTCAAAATATTACAATAAAAAAAATGCGTGTTTTGAACATACTTTTTTATATTCTCATTTTATGAACCGTTTATATACTAATCTAAAGGGTTCATTTAATAAATGATTGATTGATTTTAATGAAAAAAAAAGTTAATATATAATAGGGCTTTCGGTGTTTGTTGCGTACGATTTTTAAAAACATTCGTAGTTATGAGACTCATTAAATTAAAGTTGTGTCCAACAAGTTTTGCGAAATATTCTAGTGTAAAAGTAGGTTATCAAAAAAAAATTCTGTACCTTAAAGGATAAAACACGGGAGTCCTGTTTTTGCCGTTTTAAAATTAAAAATGCAGCAATAATTGCAATAAGCTGTTATATAGGTATGTGAATAAAAACACTGACGTCCACATTCGTCGTCAAAAGGCTTTTTTAAGTTGAAATAAAAATCTGAAGTTCACTTTGTTTTATTGCAAATAACATGAGCCGTCCCACATATTATATGATGTCACTATCTAAACATTTAATTTGTTCCTTTATCCTTCTTCTTTCCTTCCCATTCTCTCTCCTCTTTTAATACCCTGTCATCGCTCTTTTTTTCTTGCCTCTTCTTTCACAGTAGTAGCCGCTCGATTGTGAAATAATCTACCCACTAATATTAGAGACGCCCCTTCTTTATTTACATTTAAGCCAAGATTGAAATGTCACCATCTAAATATTTAAATTGTCCCTTTATCTTTCTCCTTTCCTTCCCATTCTCTCTCCTCTCTTCATAGTATAGTGTTAATTTTTGATATATTTTTATTTTGTTAATCTTTGTTTTTAATTTTTGTTTAAAAATGTAAGATTCAATATGTCCATGTATTTGTAATTTTCTCAAACTGAACGGTTTGGGTAGGTAGGAAGGAATTGCCTTAAGGCAATATGCCCGCTCTTGTTTGTATATATATTGTATATGTACATATACAAAGTGTTAAATAAATAAAATATTTTTATACATACTATTGTATTATCAACAAAATCATTACTTTAAATTGCTCGTTGAAATTATCTCATTTGGTTCAAACGTTATGATACTTTGGAAATCGCAAAATCCCAAAATGTTGTTTCCTGTGTGACCCCCGTGGTTTATCCTTTAAGGTACAAATTTCATGTTTTGCATGTCGGGAATCAAACTTTCGGCCTTTTATTTGATATTATTTTCTAGGATAGATTTGCAAACACGTTAGCTATTTGATAATGGAGCAGACAATAGAATTTAACTATTCGAATATAATAACCGATTATGCTTATGACTACAATATGAATATAAACTAACCTATACGTGTATGTAGTCCACCACACGTACGAGACATTGTCCATTGTCCAGTATTCAGTGCCCAGTGTTCAGTAACTGTCAGTTACATGCACTGCAATATTTTAATTAAATTTACATCATAAACGATTCCCACGGGAATTCAATCAACTTTTTGAATACGTGAAACACGAATTTTTATGCGGTTCCGAAAAAAATTTCAGCTGTTCCATTTTAGAAAAAAGGGATAGTTTCGCTTATTTTTTTATTGTGTTTGTACAATATAAAATACAAATAGACATCACGTTTCTTGTAGAAAAATAGCATGAATAAGTTAATAAATTTGTATTTTTTAAAGTATACCACGTTGCAAGGTAATATTTAAATGGTATTATTTTTTTCGAAAATAAATTTGCAATATAATGGTTAACCCAAATATTTCAGTACAAGCCATTTTTCATATTTCCCTATACTCACCCAGTGGTTCATAGAGTACTGACTTGGTACTCCATTTGCAGTGCATCGTGATCATTTTTGGTGTAAAGTGATCAGTCTTACGTTTCAGGTGCCCATCCAGGAACTATAGAATATTTCTGCGAATAAAAACATTAAAAAAAAAATAATAATCCGATAAGTTTCTTTTTAAAGGCTAGCCGGCTGTTGGAAAATATATGATATGTAGAGAAATTACGAAAAATAAACCACAACAGACCAATTAAGATAAAAATATTTATCGGAATCGACCCCGCGTCGGATGTTTCATAGTTGACCGTCTAACCAACTGCGCCGCGGTGCTTATCTTTATTCTCCATATTTCAATTTCACCCTGCCAGAAATCGAATCTAAGACCTCGATCATGGTAGGCGAACGCGCCAACAGCTACATTACAAGGCAGACTTAACTCCAATCAATTTTCTTTTTCAGGATGTTTACCTGAGAGTAGCCATCGAGTCGAAAGCAGTCATCCAAGGTTCTGGTTCTATGTCACACTCAAGACTTTATTGCTCATCTGCCCGGACACAGAAAAAGCCGTTTTTAACGTGTACTAAATAAATCACTATTAGAAAATGCGAATCAAGTGATAGAGCAGGTTTCAAACTTCGGAGTTTTAATCCTTGACCCTACCACGAGACCATGGTCAAATATACACATATGTAGAGTGTGAAAAGGATACGTGTGCCTTTGTTAAGTACCGTGGGTGGTTATTAATAAATAATTAAATACATAAAATGTGTGTGTTTGAGTAACTAACTTAGTAGTTAGCCATTAACTGATTAAAATTTAAATTAAAACTCTTTGTATTTAGATACTTATTATTTATTTAATTACTGGCAGGTTTCGGGGCTATACGTGCTTCTTTACCGAGGTACACCTAACTGAAAATTAAAGCTACAGAACCGTTAGGTAATCAAATAAATAATACATAGTTAAAAACGACGTGATTTTTATTGATTTCATTTAATAAATATGTTTTTATTTCGTCAAGTTTATGGCGCAGAAAAGATGAATTTTTCTATGTCAAATTGTCTTTGTACGCCGTTCAGGAGATCCGCCCTTGGATGGCAGGTTTTCTCCAATATTTTTTTGTAAAAAATACTAGGTTAAATATATTGAAATATTAATACCTATAAGTGTAAATATTAAACAGTTTAAATATTATAAATAAGGATGGTAGGTGTACAACAATGATAAATAATGTAAGAATAAGTAAAGATGTAAATTATGTGCGGTAAATATTTATAAGATTATGTTTTTCATAGAATAAAATGAAATAAATGATAATAAAAAAAAACTATATTTAAGATAAAACGAACATTAAAACACACACTATGGCCTGTTCTCGTAATTAATAACTTACTTGTCAGGAAACGTTCCGAGACAAAGTATATCGGTGCTTTTTTGTAGTGATCTCAAAGGTTTACCGAATTTCTTATCAAATTCGGATTAAGTACAAAGCAGAGATTATATTTTTAGATAAATTCGGCAAAATTACGGGGACTACCTAACATATAAATGTTTCTTTTATTATACATAAACTCAATTCTTGTATGCGCACGTCAGGATTCAGATACGATCAAATATTACGCATTTTAATATTTATAACACTCGGTTATACCGAAGCGAATAGCGTCCATTAAGTATGTTGAGATCAGCTAGCGAGAAACATTACGCGCCGCGTCAGTCCGAATTGCACGCAAACAGTTCGTGTAAAGCGAGGCAGCGCGCACAGTAGCCTGCAGTCCAGAGCTGTGCAAAAATCTTTTAAAACTTACGACAGTCCACGAGCCATCTCAAACTGCAGTCAAATATCTTAAAATGCCTTTACACACGCAGTTCGATACTTAGGAAACGCGAGCGCTAGTTTGCAACGCCTTTGGTGCATTTTTAGTATTATTTAGCACAACGTAATGGTTTGAACTGCAGTTCAACGTGTCAATCCTGTGCGCGGTTATGCCTGCAGTTTAGAATGCCATTTCAGATGTGCGGTTAAAACCATGCGTGTAAAGGTCGCTAGTGAATAACGAAAGGGTTGTGGGGTTAATTTTGATGAACGATTAGTTGAACACACATTATTAAAACCAAAAATAAATAAATGCAAATAAAAATTTGTTAAGAATTTAATAGTACAACCAGCAATATTTACCCCAGAAATCATTTTCGTCGTTTATTCGCTACAAATTCGACATCTTTTATACTACTTTCACTGTGTTTTACTACGTTTGACGGTTTACCATGATTTTCATGAATTTAAGAAAAAAATATTAATGTTTTAAGCCTAATACCTAACCGTCTTAACCACGAATTATTTAAGTTTTTGAATCAATCTAAGGGTAGGCGATTCAAACATGGTTCCTTATTCACGTCAATAATGCGCCACATACACTAATTTCTCTCCGTAGTAAGTTTAAGGGTGGTAGGAACAAACAATACAACACAATTTTGTGAATGACATTACCCTTAATTAATCGTTGGCATTCTGACAAACATTAACACGCCTGCTTTACGCGGGGTTAGTTGATTCGCAGTTGGCAAATGTAAAATTAACTTAACTGGCGCCAAACGCTACCGGGTCCAGATTTTCAAACTAAGTGGATCGAAAAATAATTTCAATTTAAAAGCAATACGTATCTGTATTGTAGTCAAATATTTTTATTGTTGTCAGTTCTGTGTTTAAAATAGAAGAAGAATCCTGCTCTAGTTCTATCGACCCGATGGCTGCTCTCACGTAAAAATCCTGACTAAGGAAATCGAGTGAAAATAAGTCCGCCTCGTTGGGTACTTGTTGACGTATTTGCATACAATTCTTGTTGAGGTACTGAATTTGATTCATAGCGAGGTGGATTATGATTTTTAAGAATTTTTTGATCTGCAATATGCGGTCTCCCTAGACTGGCACCTAGACCATAAAACTTATATCTCCTTACTTTCATATAACACATGGTCGCACTGACAAAGCACTACTTAGTGCGGAAAGGAGAATCACGATAATGAAGAGGTCAGATATTTAAACATTGTGGAAATGAGAATATGAATCTATAAACACTTAGACCCTTTGCAAATATGTTATTCATCTTTATTTTATAAACATAGATATATTTCATGTATAGTGGTGTTCCATTAGAACAAACCTTTTAAACTTTTTCAAAGATGGTGAATAGTAAAATGGTAACCGTTGGTAAAACTATAATTTGAACTACTAACTTTGTGATTTTCTATTTATATTGTATACCTTTCAAACGTTTTATTGTTTGATTTGCTTTATGTAAAAACTACTACTGAATGCATTATATAATTTTTGGATTTAAGTTTTGTTTCTTAATCTTGGATAACTGAAAACGTTTTTAAAAAAAAAAAACCAGATGACTTCATTTAACAAGTTATATAAAAGCAACTGTCCGGTATATGTAAGTTTTTTTTTTAAAAGTAATATTTGTCAAAATTTAGTTCTTGTCTGACTATGATCATATTTAAAACAGAGAATGTACACATTTTTATTTCTTTCTCAAATCAATCTCTTTGAAAATTTATTTATCAATCTTTTTAACAATCATTATCATAAAAAATCCTTTAAAAACTGATGGTGTATACTTCTCTACTGCAGCATATTTCCAAAAGTCGTACAAATCAGTCGCAGGTCTTAAAACATACTCGCATTTAGGATTTTGTATAAAAGTTCATTTTTGTAAATTTGTTTACTCGCCACTTTGGCGTTTGTTAGTTAACTCTATAAAATGGATCTTCTAGGACAGGCTTTCGTTGGCATAATTGGAACCCCGTGTTCATTTCGGCTTTAAATTATTTTTAAAATAAAATGAACTAAAATATAATAGGGAGATAATATCACGTATAAAAATTGGCCTCATCCACACTGATAAATAATAATATCTCAACTTAAATGGAAACTGGACTGGGTTTAGATTTTGGCACAATGCCAAAAGAAAATAAAAATTATACGATATTTATAAAATAAGACCGAGAAAAACATTGCCTAATATTTACAAGTTTTAACTAGCAATATACAATTTCAGACCGGGATAACAAATATGTTATGTTACTAAAGTCTTTACTCTCTACCGCGCAAATAATCCAACTATATTGTCAACTCAAAGCTATTGGTAAAATTGTGTGAATTTTATAACTCGTATGAAATTGAGAAAGGTAAAGATAAATCTAGGAAACCATTACAATCGTATTTATCTGAAATTACAACTATGTTTTATAAATAAAACGCTTAAATGGAAACAAAAAAAATATTGATGTTATTTATATTATGTTCCAGAAATCGAAAAATTATGGCTTCGAATCATAATAATATCTTTTTTTGTACTTGTATGACAAAAAATAAAACGTATTTTTCTAGTTCAATTTTGAGCATGAAAAGTTTTATTATTTTAAGTTATATCTTTTGAAATAATTACAAGAAAAACACCGCTATCGATTGATCAATTATGTACATAGTGATATCTGTTTCATATTCTATAATTATCAGAAAGCTGTCATTCTTTATAAGTATAATTCTTTTGTTTGTGTGATGTCACTAAACTCTTTCTAAACGGTTTAACCGATTTACATGCGGTTTTCAGTGAAACGAAATATGAATATGAATATGAATATGAAAAAGTATTTCTTTTAACTGGATTAGTTAACTATCTAATCTTAGTTAACTAACATTTTAGTATTACTAAAACAATTACTAAAATACTACTAAAATGCTAGTTAACTAACATTCAATATATTTTTGAAAATAACATTTATGAATAAAGTGAACCCCTGTTGGTGAGAAGAGCAGAGTTTTACATTGGCAAACAGAATTCTATATTCGAAAATTTACTATTTTCTGTTTTGGAATTCAACTATAAACAAGCACATAGATCTAGGTACCTAGTTATCAATAAAAAGTATTTTTTCTTTGATTCGGACAGTTTTTGCACCCTTTCACGACACAATCAGGCATTTTTATTTTTATTTTCATTTCTTTTAGTTTCGAATTAAATGTCAAACTCACGCAAAACCCAGCTGGCGGTTAAGGAATGACTAAATTCGAGTTGGGCATTAGTTAAGTGTCATAATTTTAGAGTGCTCAGGGTAAAACGCGGTCTGACTTTTCTTGATTAACACGTATTCTCGTATTTTCTCCCTTGGATATGGCACGAGAGCAATAATTTTTGCACGATTTTAGCACGATGAGGACTCTTAGCCAATCATATGAGGAGATAAAATGAAAAACTTACCCTTATTAGCAGGTAATCTAACGTTTGGTCAGGACAACGTCTGTTTGGTCCACCAGTTTACTATATATAAACATAAAACAAATACACCAAAAACGGTTAAATTTGATGAACTATTAAGGTAAAAAAATTCAAAAAATATTTACTAAGGTACTTCCCAATCTTTTACAGAAAACATTTCTTTTCTTTTTCTTATATTATAAAAAAATATTACATCTGTTTATTTACAACAAGAGCAAAAAATTCTAAACATTTCTTGCATGCCCACGAACAGGCTATGCCTTTGTGGGATTTTTTGTTTACTATTGTTTTTTACTCTGTTTTTCTTATGTATATTGTAAAAAAAACAAAAAATATAATAAAATAAAAAATATTTAAAATAATATGTAGAACACTAAATACGAGTACATGTAAAACATAAAGTCGCAAAATATTTGCTGGAAGAATATCTCAATCTAAATAAAATAAATAAACCTGAAAGTTTCGATATTTTTCATTACTGGGTTTTCGGCGAATTGAAGTTTACAAATTTTAAAAACGTTTTTTAAATAACGGTAACTGACATACAAAATCTCAATAGTAAATCAAATTAAATATTGTATGTAAAGTGGTTCTTTTATAATTCTTCAAAGTGGGTTCCAAACAAATTTCACATAAACAGATGAGTTGATAAATATCAATTTCGTATGGCAACAACAATCCACCTCAATGTTCATGTAGACCTTCTAGCTTCTGAATTGAAACAAAGTTTGTTGACAGTGTTTTCATTGTAATAACGAAATAGTAGTGAAATGGTCCTTTTTTTACTACACTTTGCAGAATAGATATTTTTTTTAATATGGTGGACATATTGGTGTTTGATATTTATGAACTCAAATATTTTCTACAAATGACAATGTGCAAAAAAAATGCTGTGTTACTTGGAAAAAACATTTACCAACCGACAACCAAGAAAAAATAACGAAGAAATTTCTGTAAATCTTATGCAAACAGCGATTGAAGGATCGACTTTCGAACCACAGCAAGATGTCAGTCACAATTAGCTCTCTGTGACGATAGGATCAAATTGAATTGAAGCAAAGTCGGTCGTGAGAAATATGGAGAGAAACTAGAAGACTGATTGCGCTTTCGGTCGTCTTTTGTAGGGGAAATTGCCATCGACAAAATATAATACTACCCCTGGCGACGGAGCTAGTATCCAGATAATTTTTCAACCTTTTTTTCCTTTTTCTACGTTATTCAATACACTCTGAACACAAAATTAATGTACTGAAATTCGACGACAGAGCGTGGATAAAAATTATTTTTAATTCGCTTTTTTTACTACGGTGGGTTTTATACGGTAGTAATATTGTTTATATTTTTTACTTTGACTGTGTTTGTGTAGCTGTAAAGATATTTTTTTTCATGTAAGATTTTTTTTTCTTATAAAATAAATATTTGCGTTCTTATGATTTACCCTAATGTTTAGTTTTGAGGGCCGTTTTCAACGAGTTGTAAATAACTCATTATTATAAAACGGGAATCAAGTTGGGGTAGAATAGGATTCAAGCTACGAACCTTAAGCCATGAGTCTGAGACGCTAGCCACGGAACCACAACCCGATTCGTTTTATATAGTTTTATATTTTATATAGTTTAATTTTATATAAATATGGTAAATATCCACCAACAAGCTACCAGTAGCCGCTTGGTAGTATTTTTAATTTGATATTTACTAATAATATTTCTTATTTTGTATCGTTATTTTATATCTGTGCTGATGTTTATTTCAACAAAAAAAATTCAAACAAAAATCTGAAATATATATGTGATTATTTCCACATTAATATTTTTTTTTCAACTTTCAGAGAACAGAATTTTTAGAAACTCATAAAACATTATTATCTATTTATGAAGATAGAAGTTGCTCAAACATGGGCAAAATAAGCGGCCCTGCATTAGTTATATGTAGTCCTGTGCTTCAGGTTCCAGTCCAATGTGAACGAAGTATTGCTATATCAAATCATCTATTAAATATTTTTTTACGTCTACCTTGTCAGGAATCGAATCTTGGACCTTAAAAATGGTAAATGAACGCGCCAAGGTCAAAAACACTGGTCCATGGTTCTGGTTCTGTATCACAAACGTAACTGTATTCTTCACCCATCTAAAGCTAAATGTACGTAACGATTAGTTAAATGATAGAAAAATATTTTTATTCACCGTACATCACATGAAATTATAATAATAAAAAAAAACTGAAATTTCGTCGAACAATAAGGAGAGATCTCAGCAAAATATCCGTACGAGGTTTTCCCAGAGCACGAATTATGCTATGCCTAAAACCCGTATGACTTTTGCTCAGAGACATCTCTCATTTTTCGCACCGAGAGTGTTTTAGAAGAGCGTATTAAGCTCTAAAGGAAAAAAAACGATTTTCAAGAGAGGAGGAGGACTGGATTTTCTTTGGTAGGAGGGATTTGAGTAGGAAACTCCTCGATGATTTTCCAGTTGTGTTTACTGATTACCATATTGATGTGCCATATATAGTTTTTTTTTTTTTTTTTAACTTTAAATTGTGGTGATATTCTCATGTGTCTGTGTTAACTAATTGCTCATCCCATCTTAACACAAGATTCTTAGTCCCATAGAGTTGAGACTTATGTCTCAAATAATGTGTAATAAGGATCGGTTCTCGGACCGGTTTTGTTTATTATATACATAAATGATATTGTCGAAACATTAAAATATTCAAAAATAAGACTCTTTGCATACGATGCCTTAATATATATATCGGGAGAAAATTATAAAACAATTATGGACAGACTAAATCATGATCTTAATAGTGTATCACTGTGGCTAAAAATTAATAAATTGAAATTAAATGTTAACAAAACTAAATATATGAATATAGGAAACAAAAGAATAGAAATTACACCATCAATTGTAATAGAAAATGAAAAACTTAATGAAGTCACTGAAATTAAATATTTAGGTGTAATGTTGGATTCAAAACTTACATTTCACCAAAACGCTAAGATGGTAATAAATAAGATTGCAAAAAAAATATCAATTTTGGGAAGGATCAGAAGATTTATTGATAAGGACTCCTGCAAAACTATTTACAAAGCAATTATTGAACCACACGTTAACTACTGTAGTAGCATTTTATTTTTATCAAACAAAGAAAACATAGATAAACTAACTGTATTACAAAATAAAGCCTTTAGAATCATTTTGAAAAAAAACAGATATACGAGGGTAAAGTCGATGGTAAATGAAATGGAATTATTAACATATAAACAAAGAATATTTTACAATACAATGATATTTGTTCATAAAATTATAAACTCTAATAAAAAAACAGAATTTTGGAAAAAAATTGATCGGAACCAGCATGAACACAATCACAATACTAGAGAAAGGAACAAAATTAGACTTCCATTTAGGAAAAAGGCAAAGTCACAAAATTCAATTTTATTTAAAGCAATTAAAAAGTATTACGAAATGGAAAAAAATATTTATGAAGAAAAAAACATATCAAAATTTAAAATAATGGTCAAGACATATGTGATAAACAATTTATAAATTAAATATATTTGCAATGTTATTATTAGAACACACATAACAATATGTATGATATGTGTGCCCTATTTCAAGATTTAAATAAAAAATAAACTACATGTATGTAAATAAATGAAAAAGTGCCAAATGTTACAAGTTATTTCTTACTGGCATGACCTTATACTTTCATACAATACTTACAGTACCTAGCAAATATTATTCCCTTGCATTTTTCTCTAAGCTTTAAAAAACTGTGGGATATTTTTATGTCGCCTATTCAAGGATTATCGAAAAAAATCAGGCCTACATACACACGTACAGTGACATAAAGTGTAAGTACGTAATATACGCACAAACACATTCAAGCATGCATGAAGTGTTCTCAATTCCAAGTTTTAATAGAATTTCACGCGCTCGTGATTCGCTGAGCGTTTCGGAAAACTTTACTTGGAGCCAATAATATTTCAATTCATGTTGAATTGAATCCACGTGACGTCATAGCTCGCCATCCTGGAAACTTTCGAGTCCAACGTGATTGACGAAAGACGTCATTACCGATCTAAGCAGCTAATTGATTTAAGATAACCCTTTCATATCAAACCATTTTGAGAAAGCAGGTTGAGTAAAATAGTAAATTAATAAAAACAATAAATCATATTTTACAGAAGTATAATAATTGTTTACCGATTATGTGTTTAGGTGTTACATTATATTCACTGCAGAACCTCCATCTAGAAATTTCGGAATGGTTCATTCTAGCAAGGTGTTTGTTCAATCTGCAGTGCCCTATTATTTTGTTCTTATTCTTAGTGGTGGGGGCCAGTGCTATGCAAGCTCCTGACGTCACTGCGACCTTTGAAGATTTATTGTGACGGGTCCCCGTGAATAGTTATCGTCCTCCAAGCCCAAGTCTATTAAAAACCTAGCTACTGTGTGGAAAGCGAGAGTTTACATCTTGCTTAATCTCCCCCTCCAAGCCCAGATCCGTAAAGTATCAGGCTATTAGATAGGGAGCGTTATTATCACGCCTAGATATAATATACATACATTTATTCTTATAGACAGTACACCCGTTTAGATTTACGATGTCAGTAATTATGTATGTATTTGTATGTTCATTATTACATTTTTGTACCTTTTACATTATTTTTATACAACTTTTTTCTTTTCTTATTCTTTAAATTTAAATTTATCTTGTTTCCATTAACTTTATTTTTATAACTGTATGTAAGTTTATATATTTTTATTTTATTTGCAACTTTTAAGTGCCTAACAATTGTTAATTGCTTTTATTTTGATACCGATAATGTACTTAATCAATATCGTACACCACTGTGGAAAATTTTTATTGACGGTTTTCACAATTTTCGTTCATATGTATTCTTATTTTCTGTATACAATATATGTAAAAACTATTGTTTTCTTCCCAAATAAAAATAAATAAATAAGTTATAATTTATTAATTAAAGGTATATGGCGTTGTTTTAAACATTCTAAACTTAAATTATTAATAATTAAAAAACGCTTGAAATACGGATTTATCCGGCATTATTCTTTGGCACGCAGTTTATATCATTAGTTTGTATATTTTTTAGACATTGTTTTATAGTTATCCGAAATATTTGTTATTCTAAATGCATATTTACTGTTTTTACATAATCCACCACAAACTCCCAAAAGATAAAATATATGAGGACCGGGCAGACCAATTATGTTTTATATTTATTACGTGATCCGCGTGCTCATTCATTCTGGAGAAGAAGGGAGGGGGTAAAGTTGGGAACTGAAAAGATTAATTTAAAAACAGAACAAAACAATTTAGAGCGGTTTATCATGCATTTTCTGGTTGAGTTGTACAACTTATTTGTGTCTGTTTTTTACCTTGTATTTTAAACGTGGTCTAACATTGACTTTTAGCCATAAAATAATACTTCAAATAAATATTGTATTAAATACTGATTTTTAAAGATTAATATACTTACTTGTCTACGATTTGGACAAACTTAAAATATTTTTGACGGAAACCACTGGTAGAAAAAAAAAAATCTAACTACAGTATAATTCAAATTATCCAAACTCAGACTATCTGAATCGCTTTCAGAATTTCAGAAAAAAGATATTAAAACGGAAACATACTGTGATTCGCAAAATAACAACTTGGCTGCCCGAAAACGGACGATGACAGTCAAACAGCTTACTTTGACCGAGGCGTTCAGCAAGCAATGACTTTCATTTACAGTACGGTACGTATATACTGTACTAATGTACAGCACTTGTAACTACGCTTAACACGTAAAAGTGTTGCCTTTTCATTTAATCAATTAAGAGCTTAATTTTTATTTTTAATCACTCATTTCTATTTTCAACATACAAACAGTAATTAATTTAAATATACCCTTTTTTCGGAAAAAATCCAATCATCCGAAATTTTGATTATCCGAATGGGGTCCAGCCCCAATTTCTTTGAATGAAGTTCTACTGTATGTACCGTAATGTGTATTGGTGATATAGTTGTCTTCATTTTAATCGTTTTTAGTTACAATATGTTAATACGTCTAAACATTTTAATGATATATTATGCATTTCTTTTACATTTATATTTTGAGTGGAAGGTGCGCTGTAATGTACATGTAAATTTTAAATAAATAAATTACAAAATTAAGTTAAGTAACATTCACTTTTATCTTTATTAAAACATAGAAGTGAATGTTACTTAACGTATTTCCTTAACTCTTTAACATGTTGACTTGGTACTCCATAAGTGATGACCAGTGTTTGCGGAACTCTTGTCCTCCAGAGGTTTTGTAGAATAGCTGGTTAATCATCTTTCAATTCAAAGGAGCCCAATGTCTCTTTGTATAAACTGAATTAATATGTTTGTTTTGTCTATCCTCTTCAAAGATAAGTAAAGTTACGTACATATATAATTTACACATGTTATAATTTATTTGTCAAATGTTGTACTAACAACCCTTTCACTGTGACAAGATTCAATTGAAGTAGTCAATAACTTTGAAATAAGCTGTATTAATTGCATGATTATGGAATTAATATTTTAATGATTTGTATGAAAGGCATTGGTAAAGTTGAGTAATCATTCAAAATAATAATCTAAATTGATAAAACACTTATATGTTTATACATTTGTATAAATCACTTTAATTTAGAGTTATACTTCGACCGGTTTTGAGGTTACTACCTCATCGTCAGTAATTAAACTAACTTACAATTACTCGCCTTGCTATTTATATTATAAAATATTATATGAAAGAGACAGAAAATGAAAGAAAGAGAGAGAAAGAAGATAAAATGAATCATAACGGGAATGTTTTTCAAAGACGACTTGAAGTTATATTTAATTGATTATTTATTTATTATTTGAAGTTTTTGATTAATGGCTGCTTTACTAATCGTTCTAAATTGTCTAAATGAAAACCATTTTTATTTATTTTACATCCGTTATTAAATTTCTACATCCGTTTCTTGATTAAAATCATGGTTTTCGGATATTTAATGATTTGCGAATTCCGAAAAATTATTATTACTGAGACATCTTATTTGTTTTTTTATTCTAACTCTAAATTTACGTGAAGTTTTTCCAATATAGAAATTCGGGGAATTTAAACAATTTAATTTTTAAATTCCCGAATGATTTAATTTATCATCCTTATCTTTACAATTTGATAATATTTTACCTATATTATTATTAGTATAAAAAGCTGGCCTAACATTTTGTTAAAAATATTGTTACGTTTCAGGTACCAGTCCATGACTATGAAATATTCCAGTGTGAAAACACCCTTGCATGCAAGAGGTCTCGGGTTCGATTCCCGACATGGTTTCACTTCTTTAATTATGTATAACATATTAATGACAAAAATTCACGTTCATTCAAGTACTTGAATAAACATTATCAGGTTGCCAACACTGGAACGCCTTTTCAGTTGGAAAATCTGATACGAACTCACTTTACTCTATACGAGGTTTTATATGACATTTGAAAAGACATCGCTCGCGGCATTTCTTTTCGATCTTCGTCTCACCTTCCGGGGGGTTGTTGGCCAGTTTTAACAATATTTATTTATTTATACATCAACGGTTCAAAGAACTTGAATAAAATATTTAATTAACTAAATAACCATTATTTAGTGAAATCATCATTATAAGTTGGTTATAAGAAGTTGGCATTTGGCAATACATCCACCAATGTACAATTTAAATTATGTCTAACGTGTTAAATAAAGAAATACAAAATTACGTATTTTAGGAAACAAAGTTAAATTATTAATACATTTCAAAATAAATGCATTATTTTTCTAATAAATAACGAGTTTTTATTAAATGAATATAGTGAATTCTTTTTCATAACCTATATGGTGATATAATGTGCAACTTTTAGTAATAAATATTTCAAATCTAATCCGTGTGAATTATTATTATCCTTATTTACTAATCAATTCAATAGAATAGGAAAACTCATTTTCTCGCTTTATAACTCTGACATAAAAATGAAAAATACATTTCTGTATGTAAAATAGAATTGGAATTCTGGACAAGTGTTATCAACTCGATGGCTCCTTTTAAGTAAAAATCCTGAGTAAGAAATTTAAAAGGAGATATTCTTGAGGTCTTGGGTTCGATACCTGGTAGGGTGGATGTGAAATGACTTAAATCGGGTTATGGTCCCGTGGCTAGGGTTCTGAACTCGCAGATCAGAGGTCCAAGATTTGAACAACACTACCCCAACGTGATTCCTATTTTCTAATAGTGAATTATTTACAACTCGTTTTAATTGCCCCAAAAATTGAAGTATTTGGGTTAACGGGAGTGTTTTTCTTTTAAAAAATAAACTTGTATTAAAGATTTTTTAATCTACAATATTTCATTATTCCTAGGTTACAAATGCTATCTTTGTCGGTACATATCGAGACAGATTAAGTAAACTCGATATTTATTAACGAAAATGTATACGCATATTTGTATATAAATTTAAAGTATCTTTGACGATAAACTTCAACTGGGCATGTTTAAAAGATGGTATTGTATATATATTCTATTTATAAACAAGAAATGAACATTCACTTTGTAGATAAAATTGGATATTAATGTTAATGGGCTGGCGCCTCAAGTGAAGGACTAATCATCTTACCTTCATGAAACAAATGATCATAACTCCCTGCATTTTGTTTACCAATGTATTGTCCTATGCACCACTAGGTGTGAAAAGGTGAATGATTTTGATTATTTTATTTTTATTATATTATTATATACCTTTACAACAATATTTTGCATTTTGTTTGACTGCGAATATTTATGAAATATAGAAAATTGTATTTATAAAACGGGTCGAACAAATTCTTTTAGTAGTTTAATGATTTTGCGCATGGTAAAAAATAAATACAAATAAAATGGGTTAACGTCCTCTGTGTAAAATTGAAAAAAAGTATTTTATCTTTAGGTGTAATGCTTAATATTTGATCTAAGATGGTGTAGTGTTTTGACCGTTTTTTTGCCACGTATAAGGTTCCCAGTTCAATTCCTGACAAAATGAAGGGTTTTCAAGAATAGCATTATGACAAAGCAATCGAGATGCCCAATCGACTGTTCACGAGTGGGTGACAAAATATCTTGTCTACAGAATAAACTATATATGCATGTAGACAAAAACGTTATATTTTTTAATCTCTTTGTCCTTCACAGCATGTTGAATTTCCGTCAGCAAAATATTTTATTTGTAAAGTTTTTAATGTTTTTAGTAACGATTACACAATCTCCGTTTAAAGGTTTATGAAAGTGCTCTGAAACATTTATTCCCATGCAGCAAATTGAATATATATCCATCTAGTAGAAGCTAGTTGCTTGTTAAACAAACAAACTTTGCATAGATCCTATTCCACGCTTCTGTTAATACTTCGACTTTGCCAAGTGAAATCACCATCAACAAACTCCAAGGGAACAGAACCTAATGCAAAAAGCGTACACATGTATAAAATGAATAAATCAACGGCTTTTAGCTACCAAAGACTATCGAAAAACTCAATACAATGTTTCTTTTTCAGACAATGAATGCATTCATTGTTGAAAAACAACAATTATTACATAATCTTTATTTAATTGTGTAGACAAAAAGACCAATGTATTTTTCAACAAATATTACGGAAGTCCAAAGCTACTGGAAATCATATTTTACAATTGAAGATAAAATGTTTTTTTTTGAGTCATGAGGATGAGTTTTTCTTTTCTTGTTTTTATTTTTATTTTTTCTTTTGGTCATCAATTAAAATCACTTTTGTGTACATCTATATTTTTTTTATATGTGGGTTTGAATAAATGTCGTATATATTGTAACGCGTAGCGCCCCTTACGCATATAGATGCTCATATGATCACCTATATGTTATGGATGGCCACTGATTAAAAATCAAACATATAAATTTTTCTTACTTCCAAACAGGTTAAGATAAAATACGATCTCGTTTCAGACAATGTAAGGGTTGTCTAATCAGAAGAACAAAGAAAAATAAATGTAAAGGTTAATCCTGATCGACGTTCAAATCGGCCTCAAGCGGTTTGTACCCATAGGTTTCCATTCAATAAACGTTCAGTTAAACGTTCAGTTAAACGTTAAACGTAAGGTCATTTAAATAGCTAGATAAATAAATAAAATACTCATTTGTAAATGATCAATAAATAAATCCAGTATTGAATGTCCGACTTTCATTAACGCATTCACCAGCGTCGCCAGTCAAGAGTACAATGAGACCCCAATTTAAAGTGATGGACCGCCTCCTAGTTGTGGGCACTTCTAACAAAGAAATAAACAAAATATTCCACAAAAAATACATAAGAATTTTGTTGAAATGATGAACAAATATGAAATTCTGCTAAAGCAGAATTCTGGTTAGCCCTTGGATCAAAGAAATAAAATATTTTAATTAGTTAACAATTGCTTTATAATAAAAATATGCATAGCAAAAATTACATTCCTATTATAACACTTAATTTATGATTGTTCAATATATATTTTTTTAATATTTTGATTTTCATGTACTTACAAAATTTGCACTAATATTGTTTTAAAATTGCGTTCATTTACCACAAAGGGATTCGCTAGTAAATAAATAAAAAAATGAATCTATCGATTACCAACAAGAAGAATTCGTTGAAAAAAATGATACCTTCAACCTCATCATTTTATTTTATATTTAAATAAATTACCTTCACAAATGTTACAAATTACCTTTAAAATATACTGATAAAGTTATCATTAATATGACCTATCAAAAAAAAATTAGTGCATCTGCTTTATATTTAAAAGCATTTATCTTAACTAAGATGGAGACTCTAAAAATAATATATAAAGATTTTACCGAGTGAAACTTATTTTTTTTCACAAGAAATACTACAAACTCAACAGAATTTAAATTTCTAAAAGAATTTGATACACAATATAATCAAGCTGGAGAATGTGATGTTCTATGCTTAGTTGCTTATGGTAGCTAATGGATGATTTTCGTTCCTCGCTGATGTGTTGGGGAATTCGTCTTGCATCTTTTCTTAAGCCTCCGGAGTAAACATTTTTGAGATATTGCAACAATTAAGAATGACCGAATTTGGCAATTAGCAGAATTTGAGGTGGGAACTAGTTCATATAGAACGATAACCATCTTGGCATGTGCTAAGTGGCATGATATACATAATATAGTTAAATCGTCAATTTTACGTGAATAATATACGCTTATGAGTAAATATTATAATTTGGTGATTTTACATGGTCAAAAAGGAATATATAAATGGTAGGAAGTTTGGTATAAGGTATGGTAGAAGCGTCAGCGTTCTGAATCTTCACCATCACGTATTTTAGACTACGTTTCAGCTTTTCGACTCAGCACGTGCGGGAGAATTTGCCGCTTCCGTCAACCGCTTTGGGCGAAAGAAAAAATTGAAACCCGGTGTTGCCAAAGTTTCGCTTCAATAATGCTGGTGTGTTATTAAAAATTTAAAGTGCTGTCAGTAACGGGGCTTGTTGAAACAAAGTTCCTACGCATCTAAACTGACTCGTTACAATATGTATTTGCTATAATTTCACATAGATCGGTGCCGTGGCGTAGTTGGTAAGACGGCCAACTGTGAAACTGGCATCGCGGGTTCGATTCCCGCCAGTTGCAAGAAAAAAATCCAAGAAAGATTTTTTATCAATTGGTCTGGGTGTTGTGGTGTATTTTTCACTACCTCCTTTCATATCCCCTCTTTCGCATCTGCTAACAAGCCTCTAAACAGAGGCTTAGCGGGTTATTCATTTAGAAAAAATATATATACATAAAAGGGAATGGCCACCCTCAGACGTTGAAGTTTTTGCGGACATTTTTTCAAATTGCGTTTTCTGACTGTTGTTTGCAGTTGTTTTGTGTAATGCGTATTTTTTGTAAATAGTATTGTTGTTTTAGTATTGGGGCTTGAAAAAACAAAATCAGCTATTCAAATTATTTGTTCAAAAACGGCTTCTTTATTTAGGTCCTTAGAAATGCGTTGAGATGGTCAGTTGTTCACCCCATTTAAACAGTATTCTATTTGAAATCCGAATTATTGTTGTATGTTGTGCATAGTATTATTTCTATGGGCGGAAGGAACAATTACATACATAAATTTTTTATTTAAAAATATTATTTGCTCATCTTGTAGTATGCAATTTTATTCACGCGTGTTCCAAAACACGTAAGTCAAATAACGTTATTGAGGATAAAATTATTGATGTACTCTATTACATGAAATAAATTTGTTAGTTATCGGCTACAAAAAAGTTTTTTTAGGAACCTTTTCTAACTTTACGCCTTAAACGACATAACCATAGAATTAAGAATATTCTCTTAATTCTATGGACATCATATTCAAAATTTATCACCGAACTATGTATTTTCGATTACTAGCAATAATCCGATTCCTGTAAATATGGAAAAAAAGTCATTTTTCCTATGTTAGATTTGATTCCCGCAATGTTTAAGACACAAAGAATTGTTTCTCAAAAAGTAGAGTAGATTAACTCATGTATTGTTTCCCCCTCCTATAGAATTTATCATTTATGTTTATATCCGTATAACATTTTAAACAATTATTATATATAACAATGTTGTATATGTATAAAAGTATTTGCGTGGATGTTGAATTACCGAGAGCTGGCCAGTGTAGAGGTGCCTAATAGTCCGCGAAAGTAGCTTGTTTCTCTGCTCAATATTTGCACAGTACTCATGTTTTTTGCTTGTATAATTACTATAATGATTTTATTACTTTTTCTACTATTTATGCATATATATGAAAACATTTATGTTTGTATATATATATGAGTAGCAAACATTCAAAAGGTGGTTTGTAAAATTTTAATAAAAATCGGTGGGTATACATAAAATTTTATATTTCATATCTAAATCAATGAGAAAAAAACCAGACTATTCATTCAAAACCCATTTTTTACATGTAAAGTATGTCCTTAAGTTGCAACACATTTAGATTTGAATAACTCTCTAGGGAGGAAATCCAGCCTGACCGCAAACATTTGGACATAGTCAAAACATTGTTAAATTAACTAACTGGTAAACAACATTTGTTTTCAGGTGTTACCTAGTAGGTGAATTGGTGAATGAAGGTTTCAGTTCCTTTCTTCACAAAAGTTTTAAAAAAAAGATGGAAGGGTTAAGGTAATGTGTACTTTTAAACAAGGGCATAATGGTGAATATTTCACAGTGTGTAAAGTGGCAACTTAAACCAGCCAATGACTGATCATAAGCCCTGTAAATGCCTAGAATTCCATATTTCTTTTTTAAAATGTTTTCCATCTCTGTTTATTATTATTTATTTATTCTTATTTTATTATTTTTCTAGCTCTAGATTTATGTGACAAATATTTTTTTTAAATTGTTTGCTCATCATATATATAAATTTATTTATGTATATATATATATAGTTGTGTGTATAAATGTATTATTACAGATACTAACTTTTTAAACTAAAACATATAAAAAATATTAATTAATGCCTCTACACGGATTGTGCCCGGTGAGGAGTTCACATAGAAAAGAAAAAAGAAAGGTATTATTTGAAATAAAATACAAACCTGGAGCCCAATCCTAACCAGCCGTAAATATCACACTATTCTAAAATGCGTATCTAGTTGTATTAGAGTTGTGATTGAACCTCCGCCTACGACTTTTTATCTGTGAGGCCAGGGGCACACAGCCAGGTACATACACATATATGGCAAGACATATTTTTAATGGTTTTCTGAAGTTTTTTTTCAAAAATACTTTTTTAAAATATTATTTATGGAATTAATATACAAAGCGAGACAAAAACCTCTTCTTTGCAGTCTCAATCCTGGGAATTGGTTTGCAGCAAAGTCCTGAATCTCGTCCTCCATTGGTCTCTATTTTCTGCAGCCCTCTTCAGCTCGACATATGAGGCGCAGTATAAATCTTCGCACACTTGCTCCAAATATTCCCGTCCCTCTATAATTTGTCCCCTCAACCATTCCCTCCATGATGTCGTGCAGGAGACCCTCATGGTGCATAATGTAGCCGATCCATCGGGCTTGCCTCTCTGAGATGGCTTTGATTAGGTGCCTACCTTCTTCGATTCTGTTGAGAACCTCGTCATTAGTGATGTGGTCTCTCCAGCAAATTCCTAATATTTTTCTGTAGCACCACATCTCGAAGACCTCTAGTCTTTTTTTGTATATTTCGGTAAGGCACCATATCTTACAACCGTACATGAATATTATTATTATTATTTTTAATAAAACATATAACACAAAAAGTACATATTATACTCCCAGGAGTTATGAGAAACTCATTTGGGACCGTCCATAAGAAAAAACATTTTTTTTGACAATACATAATATCAAACAAATTAATACAAAAGAAAACATTTTTGTATAAGAAACATAAAACACCATCTTATATAAACTACATCAATAATTATCAATACCAAAAAGATATTTAAAAAAAAAAATAATTGCGACACTTCTGGATTTTTTATTAAGTTTTTCGTGTCTTGGCTCATCGGGTAGTTTATTATATTCAGAATGGCCAATATTTTTCAAGAACCTACTGCCAAACTTTGTTGAGTGAAACTTAGACACATGAAGATTCCCTGAGTAACGCGTACTGTATTTATGAATATTATGACCGAATGTGTATTTTAAATTTGAGTGAGCAGAAAAGTTGATGATATTTGAAATAGTATTGGTTATGTCATGTAGTGGCATTACCTTGAAAGGAAGTGTCTTTGTTTGTCGGTAGATATCCTTGACATGGGAATCCCGTTTAAGTCCAAGAATGTTTCTTAGAGCTCAGTTCTGAAGAACTTGTATTTTCGAGATCTGATTTTTGCTGGCAAAACCCTATATGCATGATAAATAAGATAGGTGGGAATGAATCTAGGCGTAGTAGACACAACGGGATGAGGAAGCAAGCCTCGAAGTCTATGCAATACGCCAGTTCGGGTGCTATTTTTGATTTTACATGCTCAAATTGGTAGCCCCAAGAAAGTTTGGAGTCAGTAAATAGTCTTAAGTATTTAGTTACATTGGTTTTTTCAATATAGCCAGTTCAGAGAAAAATAGTGATATTTAAGTCCTGTTTGTTCCCAAAAATCATGTAACATGTTTTTTTAACATTCAAACTTAATTTATTTAATCTCATCCAGTCAGCTCGACTATTGAAATCTGTCTCCATTATGTTTTCGAGTTCTTTCAGGTTACGGTTATGGTAGGAAATAACAGTATCATCGGCATTCAATTGAACGGTACCCCTTAGATGAGTAAATACATATGTTTTGACTAGTTGCTTGCGGAGTTTTAGAACAAAATCTAATAACAAAATTTAATGGCGTGATATTTATATGTAAAGATTTAAAAAAAAAAAAAAAAAATTCCTTTCTTTTACTATAAA
This sequence comes from Micrasema longulum, assembly GCF_059751315.1. NCBI lineage: Eukaryota > Metazoa > Arthropoda > Insecta > Trichoptera > Brachycentridae > Micrasema > Micrasema longulum. The sequence goes on from NW_028278934.1 coordinate 220,920, forward strand.
ACAGAAGCCCGTAAATATTTCCATCGTCAATTAGCCTTATAACAATGTCGCACTAAGCAGAATTCATGAAAGTTGTATACTTTTGTTTACGAAATTGCCACTTTAAACTCCTGTTTAAGCGGTACTGTAACGATTCCTGGAGCGTTGAAATCTTTTAATCGGGTCCCATTAATAATCCAAGATTTCTCCGTGTTCCGAGGATTTCAAGAAGCGATGTGCCTTTTCTGGGATAAGAGGGGAGGAACTTAATCTCGTCTTGATCCGTGGCGCGTGACGGATATTCGTAATATCGTCCGATCCACTAGCTTTCCGGACACGGCGCTGCACTTAAACGTCCAGATACGTCCTGAAACTCTGAAGCGTGTTCACTATTTAATCAAAAAGAAAAGAAATAACCGATATGAGATGTATACCGCAAACTGCCACGAGAATGCCACTACACAAATAACGAACTAATCACTAATATCAAAAACGGTACAGTCCATTCAAACCTTTGGTAATGTTTTAACCAACACATTAATATGGGCGTATTAAACGCTCTAACGATCTGTATATAATGATGAAGTTCAGTGCAAATGGAAATTAAATACAAAAATGTTTTCTTACGCGCGGTTACAAATTTCTCTAAAATGTATGAAAAAATAAATGAAAATGAACTCTTTTTTTTTTTTTAAGAAATATTAGCATTTTTATAATTTACCCAAATATTTCAATTTTGGTGGCCATTTTCAACGAGTTGTAAATAACTCACTATTAAAAAATGGAAACCAAGTTGGGGTAGAGTGGGGTTCGAACCTCGGACCTCTGATCCTTGAGTCCGCAACATTAGCCACGGGACCACAACCCGATTCAAAATTCCATTGAATTTACAATGTTTTGAGGCAAATGTTTACAGACCAGCTGGATTTCCTCCCTAGGGAGTTATTATGATGTAATTCCTTTTCAAATTGTTTTCCCTCTCTTTTACAAAAAAATTGGATCGGAAAAATTTCCTAGGGAGGAGAACCAGCCTGTCTGCAAACATTTAAACGTGCTCAAAACATTGTTGATTCTACTAACTGGTAAAAGAATAAGTATGAAAATTGGGAAATTGTTTTCACGCGTTGCCTAGTAGGTGATTTGGTTTAGCCGGATGAATCTCACCCACATGATAAAGGTTTCAGCTCCTTTGCTTCACAAAAGTCGACAGATGAAAGAGTTGAGGAACTGTGGATGTTTAACCATGGGCAGAATGGTGAATGTTACACAATGTGTAAATTGGCTACTCAAACCAGCCAACGACAGGTCATAAGCCCTGATTCAGATTTTTGGGAAGCCAGATCACCGATCAGCCGTACTCACCGACTAGAACTTGTGACGTCACTCGCGGAGTTATTACAAAATTACGAAACTTTAAAAAATCATTGCGCTGATAATATGAAAAATAAAATATCTTTTGTGAAATTGGCTTATTTTCATAGTCAAACCATTGGAATTTCCCATAGAAAAAAAATTATCTTAAATAATTATATCAACCGAAAAAATCAGCCGCGTATTTGAACTTAATACCGTGGTTTTACTTAAATCAATATATCATGATCATCATCGTTTCCCTATCCATACCCAGTGGTGCATAGAGCACGGTTTTGTCACTAAAATTGTAACGTATCGAGATCATTTTTGTTACACGGAAGGTAAAGTAACCAGTCCTAATGTTTTAGGTACAGGTCTCGTGGAGTCTAGGGATGATTACATATTGCTGTGAATAACCAATGAATGTTTAAGTAATACATTAGGGAATATTAATTATGTGTTCAAGCCCAAAGAAATATATAGTTCTGTGTTTGTGAACTTAAATCCTGTTATATATTTAATGACTACTCTCAGGTATTAATCCTGAAAGGGTAAAACGAGACATTTTAAAAGAAAGTATCTTAGATAGAGATAAAAATAATCGAAAGAATTTACTAATCGATTGATTGGCCGTAAAATGAGTTAAATAATCGAAACAATTCATTTAAAGACTTATTCATTAGCAGTATTCCGTTTGCATCCACAGAATTCATAAATTCAGAGGGGGGAGGTGGCCAAGAGATTCGCATAAAAGTCAATATCTTCAAAATTCGTAAATCCATAGGAATGTTTTCACGGATTTCCTAAGATTTGAGATTCGCCCATTTCCCTAGAATGACGGGGGGCTAAACAGGTTAAATAAAATTTGAATTTGCATCCTGGGGGGAGAGAGTAGTGCCCGTTCTAAAAAATCTGTGGCTACCTCCTTAAATAATAAATGGAATAAATTTATTCGTTCATTCAATTATTAATTTATTCGAATGAGTAACTGCTTTTGGTCTTTTATTCGAATGCCTCTATCACAACGTTTTTTTATTTAAGAGTTGGTGGAAGATAAAATCAAATCTCAATGTTCATATATGATTACTACTCCTTCAACTTGGCCTTTTTTCGTGTGGTCTGATTACTTAATAGATTGAGTTTCTCTGCTGAAATTTTTTTTGGTAGAACTTTCAATGCGCACTCCATTAGTTAAGGGCACAAAAAAATGAGAAGATATTTTCAGTTCAAAAAATGGCCCTGAGCTCGAAAGGGATAAATTGGTGTTCAACTGTTATATTACTTTACATTTATTAAGCAGAGCTTATTTGTGTTAATTGTGAAAACTTATATACTGATAAAGTTTTAATAATTATTTTCATATCATATTTATCATCATTTTAATATTTGTATTATTAAACGCGCACAGATGCACGTTTTCATAAGACTTACAAATTTGATTCTCAACAGCTTGGAGTGTGAATATTCCATCTCAAGTATTAAATTTGATGATTTTAAGCTTGGAAAATCCTTTGAATTAAGGTGGTGCAGTCCAATCGATCTAAAGGCAGCTGCAGCCCGCTGATGCATAGACTAAGGAAAGAGGATTGCGCTTTCCTAACTCGATCCCATCTAATGTAAATTATATCTACCAACAGGAACTCTTACCCCTAGAGTAATATTAAAGCTTTAGAGTCTAGACTTAACCGTACCTTGAAATACGAAAACGAAGTTGATTAAATTCTTGTCATCATTATTTTAACTCAAAAAAGAAAACGAGGTGTCAGTTTTATTTTAGACTAGATTTTACCCACGGCTTCATTCACGTAGTATTAGAAAGAAATTTGTTAAGAACAATAATTTTCCAGGTGGAACGATATACATTTTTAATATGAAAAGTAGCCCGTATAAACTGTCGCTTCTTTAACTATCTAATGAAGTTTGTTTTAACTCCTGGGAGTAAAAAAAGAACAGAAAAGGTGTTTTTAAAATCATCATCATTCCTTTTTCGCACCTAATGGTGTATAGGGCACTGCGTTGGTACACCAATCGCAGTGTATCTTGATCACTTTTGTTACATAAAGGCAAGGTGATCAGTCTTACGTTTTAGGTACCAGTCTAGGGACTATTAAATATATTCTAGTAACACCCTTTTAAATAATATTCCATATCAACCATGCCGGGAATCAAACCAAAAACCTCTTACATGGTAGGAAAATGCGCTGACCATTACACCACGAGGCCGTATTTTATTGTTTTTGACACCTAAAGCGAATGACTGATTACTTTACCTTCATGTAACGGGTAATCGAAATACCCTCCATATGGTTTACAAATCCCGTGCCCAATGACATAAACGTGGCGGCACATTAAAATCATTTTTATTATTTATTTCGTATTTAAACAGTTTCAATACATCTTGGTTCAAAATAAATAATATTTTTGATGAATTCGCTCGTAACAAATGCCGTCGTGTATTTATTTTCGCAGCGCTCACGAGTGAACTAGAGCCGAATATTTATATTGTCTCAGAGGTCTGTTCTGTGCGGTCGAGGCTATTCACAGAGCTGGAACAAGACAATATCATCATATATTTTGTATTGTCTACATGCAAATGGCCTTTATTTATATTTTCTAGGTGCTAACTTCACGCTATAAAAGTTATGAAGTAAAAACTAGAAAATGAACTTTACTATCATGAAACCCGCTCCCAAATAAAGTACCATAGTAGATCTCAAATATTATGCTAACTTTTTAAGGAAGAAAAGACAATGTTATATTAAGTAAACATAGCGCCGACTAAAATCTAGAGAGGAGAAATTTCTAATTTAATGCCTTCAAACGAGGCGCGTTGAAAACTTCGAGAAACACAATTGTAACTTTTACATTTGTAAAATGAGATATAACCAGATTGCGCGATTCTTTCGTTTTTGTACGTAGCGATGTGAATAATTGGAAATATCTAGAATTGGACAATTTGAAATGTATGTGTATGTGTAAGTCAAACAAAAAAAACAGTAAAATTTACATAAGTAATAAATACTGTGATATTCGATGTAAACCATTTGATAAAATCCTTACCCTGAATTATTTCCCCAAAATATGCCTTGTAGTGTTATTTCGCAGACTACATATTTTAGAAAATGAATACAAAGTGATTGTAAATTTAAAAAAATGACGTGCTTATGTAAACATCAAAATATTTATGAATGTAATATTTATAAACATAATATGTATCTTATATTTTATTACTTTTCAACTACTTTAAACAATTTTACAAAGGGGTTATGAGAAAGGAACGTTTATTCAAATAATTTATTTAGTTATTTATTCTGCACAAAATAAATTATTTTATACAACATCAACGATTCAACGCAAAATAAGTCATTTTACACAAAATAATTGATTTATCGCAAAATGAGTGATTTAACATAACCTTTGTTATTTTATACAAAATCATTGACTTGACATAAAACCTGTGGTTTTTATACAAAACATATGAGTTTATATAATATACATGTGGTTTTAAACAATACATGTGATTTTAAACATAATAAGTAATTTTAATGAAAAATTTATGCTGACAAGTAAGTGATTTTATACAGAATAAGTAACTTTACACATATTCATGCATATAGGTGATTTTACACAAATTCGGTGATAGTATATAATATAAATGATTTTACATAAAACAAGAGTTTTATACGCCAACCAGGCTAATTTGTTTTAATTTTTGAAAATACATTTAGTTTTACACATGTAAAAAATTATAATTGGGCAATAATTTTGGTTTATTTGAAAATATTTTTTAATTTATATTTTTATAATGGCTGTTGATCATGTTTTATAATTCTTTTAAAAATATATCAAATAAGTAAAAAGTACAATATTAACACGAGAGATCTTTACCTTAGAGTAGACATCCAGTCGTTTTGTCCGTGTCCGGGCAGATGCGGAATACAGTTATGTGTGTAAAATAAAACTTAAGTCATTGATCCGATTTTTAACGCCTATCTAAAACATTTACATCTTTTATTTTCACCTCTTGACGCATCACTAGTGAGCACTTCAAGTATATTTTCAGAGGAATAATGATTAAGCAAAGGAAACGGGAATGTTTCTATGCCCGGAAGCCACGGTTAAATAATACATAACGGAATTTACGAAGAAAAAGAAGGAATCCCGTGAGAAATGGCCCCGTCTAATCTAATCCTCTAAAACCTTGAATAAAACAACCGGAAATAAATTTTAAGCTGTGTTAAGGACGATGCGCACATAATTATAGTTACGTATTGGACCTTTTTGGACCCCAAAGTAGTGTTGATAATTATCGCTATTTTTATTTCATTACCATTGAATTCTGTAGCTGATGCTAAATTGCTATTTGCTTAGTGTATTGTTTTTTGCTAAAATCTAAACATACCTCGTTTGTATTGATGCTTTAAGGATTAAATTATATTTTGAAATTGATCACTTTAATTACTTAATTCATATTAAAATCGATACAAGATTTCGAAGGAAAAAGGGAATATAAAATATTTTACGGCTGATTTTTATTGCTGAGTGGAATAGTTAATGAGTAGGTAGTATCATGTCTCTATATATTCAAATCATCTAACGATTTTTTTTTAAATAGTTGTGTGTCACTTTGTATCATACTTATGTTTATTATTTCATAATCAGACCAAGATTCTTATTTAATTAATAAATGCTTATATTCACTATTGAAAATTTGCAAACATATGCAACACGCTAATATATTGAAGCATGCAATTCTCACGGTTAAATATATAGAATGATACACTACCATTTGAAATTAATTGAATTTGAAAATATGTTGCCTATGCTTTGTTTTTTTTTTTGTATTTTTAGCACTGTCACTGCTGCTGTACGAACCAACTATATAATGTGTTTCTGTCAAAAAAATTGTACCAATCTATACTCGTTTCAAGTATCTCTCCTCTTCTCATTTTTTAAATCGCTGCTCCATGCAATAAAACCATGCCTGTGGGTGCCTGCCAAAATGTAAAATCTCTCGTACATACCCAACTAACATGACTCAAGCGACATGCTTTTTACAGCCGAGCCGAGTTTGAGAACACAAACAAACATTGCCGGCATCATATGACAGCTAGCATCCCCAGCAAGATTCCAGTATCACGCGTCAAGATAAAAGCAGGTTAGTGAAATTACGCATACTTTCCCTTCAACAATTCAATTAACTCTATATTTTCCTATCCTTCGGGATGCATATTCGTAAATACCCGACGCGTTATCCATTCGGAATGATTCAGAATCAACCCGAAGTTGCTTCGTAAATAGTAGACGTGTCGGATGGAGATACCTGACGTGTAACCCCTTCAGCAATAACCGAAACATATTAAAAAAATATATTAGACTTTTGTTGGGTAGCCGACATAGTACAATAAAAACGAAAATGTTGATGTTGAGTGATTTGAGCAGGTGTTGTTACTCAAGGGCAATTTTGTGGCGTTACAAAAATAAAAATTGCGAATTAATAACTAGCGCCTGAGTGATTCCGAAACATCTCAGAAGGGAGACTTTTTAAAAAGTAATACCAAAAAATCTCTAAGGAATAACGCATTGAATATTTACGAATATCTATTCCTCCATAATGATGTATCTTTGCAAACTGCGTTCACTCGCTATTGTATGTAAATTTACTGTAAAATAACGACGCTAACGCTAATTATTCCCTGTCTACTGCAAAGCATCTGACCCGTGAATAAACCTCAAAGTTCGCTTCCACGAAGGCCGTCTTGCTCGGAATGAAACAAACACGAATCGAACGATTGGCATGGGAATCAAAAGGTTACATGATATAAAGTACATTGGCCAACACGCGACACAGTTTGTAGTCACGTGCTGCAAGCTTTTTCTTCAAATTTCCCACGAGTTTGTGCGAGGATTCATAAAGCACCCCTAAGCATTTGAACCTTTATAATAAGAATGATAAAATCATATATTTTTACAAATATTCCGAATTGGTTACGACAGAAAACATGCAGCAGTTTTGTTTCTATTTCATAAGGAAATAAAATATATCTGGCATATTTATCATGCTGTATCTTCATTTAGTCGTTAAATAATAAATTATTTTACGAATTAGTGTAATACACATAAAATCTAATTAATAATCCGTGTGTGTTCTTACAGTTTTAAGTCTTAATTTTTGGAATAGATTCGATTTTGACGCGATTTCGGCTATTTTTTTCACGGAGGTGGCAAACGCACGGGCGCGTCAGTCAGTGTAGAAAACAACAACAGATCAGCAAATAAAGTTTACTAATATCACTGGCCTGGTGTTAATTTAAATTTTAACAGCAGTCGTCATCAACAATAAAATAATTTTATTATGTTGTTTATTAATTGCCACCATTTATTCGGCACTAGAATTTTTAATTGTTGGGTAATAAATTCAGGGTCGTAATGCTGAAACTGTGATCATAAATAGGTCTTAATAATTAATCATCTAGTCACTTAAGTGCCCCGATTAATCAGAGGCTGCTTTATATTTAATCAACTTAATTGCAATCAATTATACAGTGAGATGAGTGAGATGAATCTGAATCCTTGAAAATTTACCCAATATATGCGCAGAGTAAATCCTTGTCTCGAACTTTACGTAAAGTATTGGTATCTATTTGAAGTCAATCAGAATTTACTTGTTACTGAAATCTTTAAATACGCAATTTATGTAAGGATTTATAGTCATTGCAATGAGTATCATTGAACTGTAGGATTGTTTAAGAAAAATTTGGTGTTGATTTTAATAACTCGTAGATTGGAAGTGTATCTCTGTATTCTTCTTTTTTTCACATCAGCTCCTAGGTGGACCATGTGTTCACTGTCGTTGACGGCCATTCAGGACGGCGAGAGCCCGCAGGTGTAAAGAAGAGGCAACTAAGGTTTAGGTGTTTAAGTCAGGTCCACCACCGCATTTTCAAAACGCTCTTAATAGGAAGCTGCTGTGTTCGTTCTTGGATTTCAATGTTAGTTATATAATCGAAGCACCTTGTGCCTAATATTTTCCTCAACTACTCACTCTTAAATCCCCGAAGTTTTGTGTTTTGAGTTTTGATTAGGTGCCAAGATTCATTATTGAAGATCATCTGATTGAATAGTTGAGGAAATGTTGATGTTCAAACATGTGCAGAATGGTGAATGTTACACAGTGTATAAATTGGACACTAAATTAGCCACTGACAGGTCATAAGCCCTGTACATGCCTAGACTTATATATTTACTGCTCAAAAATGTTTTCCTCTCTGTTGAAATAAATTTAATATTCATTATCTCTGTATTACTGTTTTATTATTTTCATGTGCTAATAAGTAAACCTGTGCTTGGTTCTTAAAATGTTATTAATAAGTTTTACAAAAAATCAAATGGCAATGTCTGCTTCACATGCTAGCAACCTGAATTCTACATGAAAAGAGGTTTTGGTTAAACTAAGAGTATTTGTATTATTTATTATTCCTACGTCTATTTGATTATCACTTCGTGTAAACGTATCTCTTTCCATAAACCAAAGACTTTGATTTCGTAAATATATATAATATACACAAAAAAATATTGATAGTTTCATGTTCATAAATATGAAAATAAATTTACCAACATGGTTATGCAAAATCAGAAGAAATAATTCTGAGTATAGTAATGTGAAGACTGAATAATTAGGGCATAAAAAGTGATGGAGAATAGGAATGTTGAACGCAATGTTGGATTTCATGAAAATATTATATGATCTTTTCAAGATACATATTGTTTTACACTGAAAACGCGTCAACAAACTATTTTAAACAATCTACAATACCTAGAATATGCGACCAATATAACAATATATTTACCGAGGCTGATATTTTTTGTGACAATGTATGTAAATTTAGGTCAAAAATTATAGAAATTTTGAGAGAAGCAGACATTTAACATTGTTATTGTATAAATATTTTTTCATTTCGTTTCTTTTAAATTTATTATATTGAACATAATTTAAATTATTGTTTTAAGTGTAAACAATTTTTTTGGTGTGTGCATGAGTTTATTACACTAAAATACAAAGAAATTGGCAAATATATGTTTACATACTGTTTGTTTACGTAATAATATAAATAAATAAACATACAGTATCAGAAAGACCAAGATAGAAGCGAGAAAAAATGTTTTTTTCTGAAAGCAGCTAGAACATTGAAAAGGGTCAGGAAATGGCCTTAATTAAAATTCAGTTAAATTCAGATCAAAATAAAATCAATTATAATTGTATTTGATAAATTGATTATTTAGTAAAAAAACAATGACTTCGTTAACATCAAATCCATACCAAATTACAAAATGATTTATGTTCTATTCTGAATGCTTAGCTATAGCACTTTTATTGGCCTAGCTTTTGTTGGGGAAATTTGCCAGAGTAAATGCGATGAATGTGCTTTTACTAAGACCAGCCCTTACAGACCCATCTTGGGATAGTTGAATACAAGTAACCAATTGGATATCTGCACCATTAGGACCTTTGTAAGGGAATCTTTCAACCAAATAACGGTCCGTTTTCTTTCAGTTAAGGGCTAAGAGATTCTCCGTTCTCGTTTCCTTTTTAAGCAAATTGAAATTTTTTGAATTACGTCACAAAGGAAAAATGAAAGCGGAAAGAAAAATTCCCATCGAAAATAATTTCGACAGTTCTTATCAAATTAAAAGAATTGCATACATTCTCAAACAAAGTTTATTTATTTATATTTATTCATTCATTCATACAAATACATAAATATTACAAAAAAATAAATAATAACGTATCCCAAACTTTATAAAGCCAAGGGCCCTGTGTTGAGTTGGGATACAATATAATGAAGAGTAGGAGCATGCACATTGTACATAATTAAATAAAAGCAAAAATTAATAAGCATATTTATTTATTTATTTATTTATTTATTTATTTATTTATTTATTTATTTATTTATTTATTTATTTATTTATTTATTTATTTATTTATTTATTTATTTATTTATTTATTTATTTATTTATTTATTTATTTATTTATTTATTTATTTATTTATTTATTTATTTATTTATTTATTTATTTATTTATTTATTTATTTATTTATTTATTTATTTATTTATTTATTTATTTATTTATTTATTTATTTATTTATTTATTTATTTATTTATTTATTTATTCATTTATTCATTTATTCATTTATTCATTTATTAATTAATTTATTTATTTATTTATTTATTTATTATTTATTTATTTATTTATTTATTTATTTATTTATTTATTTATTTATTTATTTATTCATTTATTTATTTATTTATTTATTTATTTATTTATTTATTTATTTATTTATTTATTTATTTATTTATTTATTTATTTATTTATTTATTCATTTATTTATTCATTTATTTATTTATTTATTTATTTATTTATTTATTTATTTATTTATTTATTTATTTATTTATTTATTTATTTATTTATTTATTTATTTATTTATTTATTTATTTATTTATTTATTTATTTATTTATTTATTTATTTATTTATTTATTTATTTATTTATTTATTTATTTATTTATTTATTTATTTATTTATTTAAATACGGCATTAATATACTCGTACTGTAATTATACAATGACAAAATACATAAATCAATCAAATAATAGCTATTTTAACCCAATCTCCTAAAGATGATGTGATCTTTTTGATAAAAATATGTTGGTCACTTTATTTTTTAAGTTAGGCAGAGATAAACTAAATATATCAAAATATGATGCATATTCATTCTCGGTATTCTGTAATCTAACAATAGGTGAGTTATATTGAGCTACCGTTCGAGAATTTTGACAATAAAATATTGTAGATATTCTGCTTAACCTAGGTGGTACATAAAATGAAATCAATTTCAGTAGATCAGGGGTATCAAACATTGGTTTTATTATTTTATATAAAGTCTTATGATTGGTCGAAGTTGATCGTTCTTGCAATTTAGTTAATTTGAGAGAGTCTTAAATTTTGTTATAATTTTCAATAAACATCTGGACAACACGCTTAACAGTATATTTCACAGCAGTCTCCTGCGATGGTCTCTTCCCTAAGACAAAATCCAAACTTGTACACTCTTTCTGAAAATGGCTTTCGTTTTGGAGAATTTAAAAGGTTCATTCAGGACATTGAACACTCTTGCAAAAGTCGTGCGTGTGTTTGGAATACCTCAATTAATAAAACAATTCAAATTACAGAAAAAAAAGTTATGCTGGGATTTACTTTTGCAACAAACACATTTAAAAAAAAAAATCTAATGTCAAGTACCTACGCAAATTGTCACAGTGTCTCAGATGGGTAAGTGGGGGGACATAGAAGCATCGCTCGAAGTATTAATTTTTGTACATTTATTAGGAGGTTCAAGATAGAGACCGTCCGACCTCTTCCCCCCCCCGCTTTACCATAGGTTGTCACTGACTAGAAAAGAGCAAAATACACATTACTGAGAGTGCCAATATCCAAGATGTTCCTAAGTGAACAGAATACATGACACAGCTTTCTTAATCTGGAAACCAAGAAAGTTATGCATTATAAGGAGAAAAAAAAGAGGACAAACCGGTACAATCATCTATTTTTATTCTGATTACAACAATGCTTTGCTATTAATTTATTTTGAAAATATATAATACACAACTTCATTTAATATTCCCAGGAATTTTCATTAAAAAACTCATGTAGGGATAAGCATATAACATTGTTTATTTATTATTTTAATTTAAAACTATTGTGTACACTATACATATGTCCAAAAGAAAAATAAAAAATTGTGAATTTAACCGATTTTAAAAGTATTAACAATTACATATAGAATATACACATTTGGATCAACTAAAGAAATATTATTTATTTAAAGTATCAGAATTTTTATTTTCTATTTATGCATTCTGTTCCCATATTATTATTTATTTTTTGCATACATTTTTACTTATCCGTTTATTTACAAAATAATTCGGAACAATAGTTTCATGTATTTGAACGTAGTTAGCAGAAAGCAGCTAGTCCACAATTTAAAAAAAATGAGATGTTAGTGTTATCGGGTGCAGTAAAGTCAATTCTATGTTCTGCCAAAAACAGCCAGACCACTTTTATACAAAAAACTGTAATAATCACCTTCTGAAAATAGTCGTGAAACGGCATTTCTCAATTTGCAGAAAACATCCACTGCACTAAAAAAATCAAACAGTTGAAACAACAACAGTTTGAAGCATGAACTTTGTGGTTATTCATTGTTATACAATAAATAAACTTGTTGTTGTGTATAATAAAATAAATAAACTTGTTGTTGTTTGATTTTAAACCGTTCGGTGAAAAATAAAAATTAGTGGTTAAAAACAAAGTTGTTTTATTTATTTTATTGAATGAAATTATTTAAATGACGACAAATTAGTCAATAATATATCCTTCCTTCATTATTTTACAACAAATGAATTAATAATTCATAGCATCTTCACCGTAAGCTCTATCATCATTTTCATATCTGGACCCAGTGATGCATAGGACACTGCATTGGTACTTCAAATCGAAATTATCAACGCTTCAGGTGCTAGCCAGGAACAATGAAATATTGCCGTGTTAAATCACCATTTACAACTATATTTCACGTCCACACCCTATCAGGAATCGAACCCAGGACCTCAAAAATTGTAGGCGAACACCCCAAACATTGCACCACTAGGCAGACTTGTATCTTTAAATAGTATTTTTAGGCGTTCCGTTGCTCAGTATGTAGGAGAAATAATTCGGTCAGATTCTCCCCGCATTAATAAAGGTTTCAGGTTTTTATCAACGAATTGAAGGAATCAAGATGTTCAAACATAGGCAGAATGGCGAAAATTACACAGCGCTTAAAGTTTCTACTCAAACCATCTAATGACAGGTAATAAATCATGTAAATTCCTAGACTTCTATGTTCCCGATTTAAAATGTTTTTCATCTCTGTTATAATATATTAAGGATTTATCTCCACTCATTTTCCTTTTTTGGGATTTTCACAAGAGATTAGCCATCGAGTCAAAAACACTTGACCATGGTTCTTATTCTGATTCACGCATATAACTATCTGCCAGACATTAGATTATTTTAAAGATAGATATGTTCTAATCATCAGGAATTGCCACTGCTACTATGGTTACATCGTCTGCGTAGCATGCAATGTTAACGACCTTATCTCCCTTAGTTCTAGATTTAACTCTTATCTCTTTTTTGTAATCGTTTTCATACATTTATTTTGTTTTCGTTAGAAAAGGTTTTTTTTGCTTATATATTGTTGTGTTATATTTAGTTATAAAGGTGCTAAACGTGCTTTGTTTTTTTGTTCTTTTTAATTTGAGCTTTTTCAATAAATAAAAAATTAATATTGAAGTCACGAATTGAATTCTATCTACTTCTGAGAATGCTATTTATATGCATAATACTTTGCGTTATATGATTTATAAATGAAATAAATAAATTATTAATAACCAACCTTAATAAACATTGAAAAGTTGTCAATACAAAAAGCAATATTTATTATTTTTAGGTAGTTATTGAATTAATACCATTTGCCTTTTCTCTTAAGAAAATTTTATGACGCGATACAAAACACCAGTTTTTATTTTCTAAAATAAAAAAAAACGGTGAAATCATCTTGAAGTTTATCTTCATTTAAAACTTCTCCGCTTAAGCACGTGACTTTACCACAAAATTTCTTCCTCGTTTATTTTTCCTTTCTAAACTTAATAAAATATAAACCCTCTAGAAGCTGTCTAAGTGTAAACACTGCTGCAGCACAGAAGAGAAGCTAAGAGTGATATTGATAAATGGCCACGGCGGTATCTATGTAGAACGGTACAACGTCTCGTACTACTTCTCCATTACTCAGGAACCTACCGCCTTTTACCTACATTTTCAAAACTTTCTTCCCCATAGTTGGGGCAATCAACCATGAAGTTAGTCAAAGCTAATGGCGCCTAGATAGAGGAACTTAACATACAAAGTTGACGCTTTTGAGAGAGCACCTTCAGAAAATTTTCCATTTGGTGCAGTGCTTAAGATACTTAACTCACGAAGGTTCCGGGTTTGATTCCTGGTAAGAATACGGACATTAAATGTGATGTTTTTAAAGCCTAGATATACTGTGCTGTAATTTACCACCATAATTGAGCCTCCTGGGGTGCAATTATGAATCATCTTTATTCCCTAGAAACTGGTTTATTCGGGGATATTGATTTTTTCCAGACGGCTAATTTTTGCCTCATATAATGGACACTCTGATGACTAAATGTCAAATTTTATATAAAACTGTTCTAAATAAAACTCGTCATGCTTGATTTCACGTGTTTACATTTATTTTTTGACGTTTAATCATTAGTGTGGCCATATATGAAGCAAAAGTTAGCCACATGGAACAAAAAAACATCCGTTAATTAACCACTCTCTAGAGAGTCTTCTCTAGAGAGCATCTTCTCTATCCCCTAGGGGATAGAGAAGATGCATAATTGCACCCCTAGTCTGTAGTGGTGCAAAAAAAAAATTCGTGCATAAATGCCAAGAGCAAATATCTGTACCCACGGGAGTCACATTGAACAAAATGTTCAGAAAACAAGATTTTGTGATAGTTCGAACCAAATATGATAACTTTGGAATCAAATGAAATAATTTTAATCTCTAAGGGACTTTCAATGTAAAATAATTTATTTTTTGACATTAATAGCACACACAATAGCGTTTCTGGGACAACTGATGTTTTTTGCATCAAAACAAAGTGGTACTCATATTTTTATTTCAACTTGAAAAAATCATTCGTACGTCAAAAGTTGGCTTCGGTATTTGATTTACGTATAAAATAGCTTATTGCATTTTTAACTTGAAAACGGCAAAAAGTTGACCCCCCTGTTGTATCCTTTAAAAAACAGATACTAATATGCTAAACAAGCATTTTACTCACTGGATAAATTACTGTAGGTACATAAAAATATCTAGAGTAATAACATAAAATTATATAAACATATGCGCCATTGCCTATTGTCATTTTAGAAAGAATATATACAGACTAACCAAATTACGAAACGGCACCGTATTGTAAAAGGGCCGTTGGGAAAATTGGCTAAATTACCACACGCCATTAAACGGTATATTTTACCATTCATCCGGCTGACCGAACGGTTAGCCTTAATGTTTATTATGTAAAAAAATCTGTGGCTATTATTTCTGGTGAAAAACGGACAGCCATTTATAATTTAAAAACTCATAACCTACATATGTTAACATAACACATCTTCAAAAAATAAAGCTATCAAGTTCAAATATACGTATGATTTCCACATTAATGATTTCATTTATGGTTGTATTCGTCATACTTCATGCTAGGAATGCATGGATACAGTAGTAACGAGAAATAAAGAAATGTATTTAGATCAACTGAGGTGTAACAGTTGTATGTTCCGAGTGACTACCTAAGACATCGGAGGCTTGCAGAACCAGCCTTTCAATGGTAATGCCAGTAGGAAGAGCAATGTCTTTACTTAACCGTATATCTTCGGATATAGACATCTTTCATGTTATCAAAAGAAATTTCAGAGAAGATAAATTCTTTTTAATCTAATTACTAAGCGTTTTTATATTTACATGCTTGATATTCAAGAAAAACTTTATTACACTAAATGCCAAAAAATCCAATATAATATAATACCAAACTCTCAAAGAACTAGAACACGTAACATATCTAGGACTCACCATGGACAGACAATTAAAATGGACGAAACACATTGACGGACTCACTAAAGTAATGGTATCATTACATAGCCTCTTCTACAAAATTAAAGACCTCATACCAAAAAAGGAACAAAATCATGATGTACAAAGCTTATGCTTAAAGCAAATTGAGTTACATGATCGCCTTTTAACTTGGTAACTCCTTCTTTCTATAACACAAGAACCGGTTACAAGAATGGCATAACAAGGATACATAAAAAATGAATAAAATAATTAAACAAACATACAACTTACCCTATCTGACCCCGGCGATTAAAATTGTACACAAAATTGCACATGGTCAAACATATAGGACGTAACAACAGTAAACAAAAATACTGACATACACAAATATAATACCAGATAACAACGACTTAATTATGGAATAATTTACCCACTGATGTCAGAGACCTTCTTTATTTACATTCAAATCAGAAATGAAATGTCACTTCCTGAATATTTTTTTTTTTCTCCTTCTTCTTTTCTCTTTCCTTCCCTCTTTATCTCTTCTTATCTTCATAGACATTTAGTAAATTTTTATTACTTAAAATATACATATTTATAAATTAAATTAACATTATGTTTATACACCACTGATTTCCTCAAATTTTACCGTTTGGTTTGGTAGGAAAAAATTGCTTAAAGGCAATATGCCCGCCCTTATGCAAATGTATGTAAACTGTTTATGTACATAAAGTCTTTCAATAAATAAATAAACAACTACACTACTATCGAAAAATACTATCCAATTGTTTTAAACACAACTATGACTTACCTTACCACTTGTAAAATTACAATGCAGACAAATTTACAATCAACCTGAAACGATGACACACGCGTGCTAGAGTCATAACTCCAAGAAGCAAGTCAGCGTTTTCTATTGAATTCGATTCATTACATTCTGCGAAACGCAAGATCAGTATATTAACATCGTCCCTACCATGAAGATATGAAAAACAAAAAAAACGGCTTGAAAAGAGACCACAGGGCGCAGTCAGCGCCCAGTTCCGTAAAGTTCAGTCAGTCAGTCACTCAGTTCCACCATGTAGTTCAAATGCAGTTTCTTCAATTCCTTATAGCCTTAACCCTCGCGCAACACAATGCACTATTTTTTGCCATGTAATAAATATGCATTAAACCGCAACCTCGTGTCTTCTGTTAATCTCTACCTGGAGTAGGAGCTCCAACCCCCAACCGCATAACCCTATAGATCTTACATTATTTCTGATATAAATCAATTGTTCATTTTCTCGTTTTATGAATGCCCTGATACATATATTTTGTAATATGGATAACTATCTCATTTTTTTTTATTGAATTAAATTTTGCACTTACACATACTTAACACTTACTAATGGTATTGTTTCTTAAAGACAAGTAAATAAATTTTACGCTTCAGTGAGTCCAAGAACTTGAAAATACTGCATTAAAAAAAATGCTCCTTTGATTAATTTTGTCCCGTATAGTATTTTATTATTTGTTCAAGTATCTTCTTTTCTCTGAGCGTAACGTTTAGTGTTGTTGCAATATTTGAGTTTGTCCAAATGTTCGTAGATAAAAAACTGGATTTCACCCCCTTGGGAGTCATTAAGATTAACAAATTACAATAGGGATGGAGAATACCTTAAATAAGAGAATATGGAAGTCTAGGCACTTACAGGGCTTATGACTTTAGTGTTGTGTTTTTTTAATTTTATAAGTCACCATGCATTGTTTTTATTTTTATTAATAAAAAATAATCGTTTATATACAATCACCTTGTCTATTTTCTGCCCCAACAAGCAAAAAATTTAACAGAGCCAGGTAATAACCCATAATAGAGTCCATAATCATAACTCAACCAAAAAAGTTCGGCAATAATCAATAGAGAATATTATCCGCGCACTTTTCATTAGTAAAACATTCACATTTTCTGGAAAACAATAAAATTTGCCCTGTTACGCGCGTGTCTCAAAACGCTTAAATCTCCCACTTTGAAATGGATAGTCTAAAGTTTTTTTCTTTTCCTTAAGGCTTACATTTCCCTCTAGCCAAATCATCAGGTCTGTGCTTTTAGAACCATATTTTAGATTATTCAATAACATAGCGAAATAATTATTTGTAATAGATGCAATGTGGAGTAATCCAATGCATTAAAAATGCACGTAAAGGGCATTTAGCACGAAGGTGTGACAAATATGTCATGATAGAACATTTTATTTAAAAATCGATAAGTATATTCACGTGATATTGATTGTTATTTTATGTTGTATGCATAAATAACAAATTATATCGTATTTGAAAAACGAAACGTTTTTCTTTTTTTTTATTCATACAAATGCACAAATATAACAACAAAAAAAAATTGTCCTTAACGTATTCAAAGCGCCTTTTTCAGTGTTTATATGCTTATTGTTTATTTAATTATTCATTCAAAGTTACACTAGTTTGCATACTCATAAATTTATTGAGGCTTTTCATTTTTTTAAAATTATAATTTGTAAATGCTTGTAACTTGTTTTTCGTCTATGTTATCATATTTTGGTAAAAGGCCGTAATTTTGTCACTAGTCATGAAAAATTAAGTTTTAATACAAGTTTGGAGTTTTCACATATTATTTTTCACTGAAAATAATGTACTAATTATATATTATTTAAAATACGAAAATTATATTCACGTATAAATAGTCTGTTTTTCGATCATCTGTTACATAAAGGTAAGGTGATCAGTCTTAGGCTTCAAGTGCCAGTTCCGGAACAATGCAACATTGTAGTTCACAAAAAAAAACAATATTTCACATCCATCCTCGGAGGGAATCGAATCGGAGTCTTAAAATTTGTAAAGGTACGAGTCAACCATTACTCAATGAGGCGCACTTTTACCCACTCGATTTCCTCAGTCATCATTTTTACCTAGAAACAGTCACTGAGTCGAAAACACTAGTTCAGAAATCTGGTTCAATTTCACACATATAACTGTATTCTTCATTTGCCTAAATACAGAGAATAATAAAAAATTAAACGAAATATTTCTTATCAAACGAGAATAGAACCTGGAGCCCTAAAGAAGAATGTCAAACGCTCTTAACCAAATTGAACTTTATTTTATCATAAATATTCTTCTTCCTTTCTGCACCACCTGGCACTTGTCAAGTTTTAATTTTTTGGATCTGAATAAGTATAAACATCTATTATTGTTGTTTTTTTTCAAAACACGTTATGAGCAAATTCGTAATTGGTAGTTTTGAAAAAAAAAATTTTGTTAAAAGACTATCAAACCAAGCCAAAATAAAAATCTTCATTACCAGCGTTGTGATTTTTTAATTACTCCGCACGTGACGTCACTAGTTCTTTTTGGTGAGTTGTCCTGATTGTTAGCTTAGCTTTCCGGTTACCGAAAATCTATTGTTTGTTGATTTAGAAGAACGTGTGATGTCATTTAAGGTAGTGAATTATTTACTGAAATATTTTATATATTTTTTTTTACATAAAGTGTCATATTTCGCCATATAATAAAACGCTTTTTTTACAACGCGTATTTTTTTTTCCCGTTACATTGAACTTCCTCATTAGTTTTTTTTCTGTTAAACTGAATGAATTTTTTCAGTAAATATACATTCCGCCTCAAAGCCGCAGCTTGTGAAATAATTAATATTTTCCTTTTTTGTATTTTCAAAGTAACGAGTCACCCATAAAAAAGCGGACAACAAACAAAATAAAAATAATAATTAATCAGAAGAAATCTCGAATCAGACCCTCAGGTGACTCGAGGAGGGTTGACAGCTGCCACGCCAATTCCGCCCTTGCTCCCTTATCTATAAGGCCCCTTTGTCAAGTCTGCTACCTGCTTGTTGTGTTTGCAGAATGGATGGAGAAGAACGAGCCGAGGCGGGGACCGAACCGTGTTCTCCTTATCCGCACGTTACACGGCACGGGTACTGTAAAGACAGAGACTAATGCTTCTAGCGAAAGATAAAAACTAAAGAATTCGAATTTCGAAAAAAGAATGGAACGCTATTTTATGTTTTTTAAAAGCGCAAACACTTACAATAATAAAAATTCTAACGGTTCTTCAAATGCAGCTGAATTTATATGTTATATAACATATAACGCGTATATACGCGGGATATTTAATAATATTCTTAAAGAAAAAACATAATGCAGATTTAGATTGTGTTAGATGGGAGTTCCCGCAATGTGGTGAAGTGGCTAAGACGCTTGCCTCACCCACAGGGATTTTAGGTTTTATTTCCGGTGATTTTATTGAAATTACAATGTAAATTTTTTGTGAGCTATGTATTTTATGTTATAATTTTTTTAAATGTATTTCATCTTTATTGAAATATGATCAATACACATGTCAGGAATTGAACTCGAGATCTTAAATGTGGCAGGAAAACGCGTTAAACACTACACCACCACGAACATAGATCAAATATCAAGCATCACACCTAAACATAAAATATTATAATGATTTTACACCGAGGATATTTAACCACGTTGTTTGTATTTATTTTTTTACGCACGCAAAAACATTTGCCAAATAAAAAAAATTGTATGACCCGGTTAAAAAATACATTTTTCTGATTTAATAAATATTTGTTGCAGTCAAACGAAATGTAAGATATTTTTGTGTAGGAATATTATAGTTTAATACGATTATCATAATAAAATTATCAATATCATTCACCTTCCCATACCCAGTGGTGCATAGGAAATTTTATCGGTAAACCAAATGCAGCGAAGTTCGATCATCTATCACATGAAGGTAAGATGATCACTCCTACATTTGAGATGTCAGTCCAAGGCCCGTATGATAATGGGAATTAAACATTTATATTTTATTTTATCTACAGCCCTCCGTATCACCTACACTTTTTGACAGTTGTCACTGGAGTTTGCTGCGACCGTTCTGTTATTTCTTGATTGCTCACAAAGTCCAATCACCGCACAACCGAAATACTTCAAATATTCGTTGGATTTGGTAATGGCATGTCTTTCTCGTTTTCTACATTCATTAACATTCGCATCGTAGATCTTTTAAAAGGTTTTACAATTTATTTATTTTTATTGCCTTTGCAATTGTTTGACATTTTTTTTAACTGGGTTGTAGTTCCGTGGTTGTATCATGACCCATGGATTCTGATTCTCTGGTTCTGAGGTCCGAACCTATCACAATTTTATTCCTGTTTTCTTATAGTAAGTTCACTACAACGTCTAAAGTGGCCGCTCAAATTTTAATATTCGGCTAACAAAAGAACTTTTTTTATACAATAAAGTAGAAGTAGTTTTCTCCGTGAATTCTGAAGATAGTTAAGCAAATGAAATATAAGGCGTACTTAAATCAAACACTTAAGTTAGCTTTTCATTCCAACTCCTATTAGTTCGGGTCTGTTTTGTGTCAGCCGTACAAATTGCCCAAGTTTTAAATAAATAACGTTTGTTTTTATTCCCCGTCCCGCTTTATCATGTCTCTCGGGGCCCCGGGGGAGGGAGACAAAGTTTCTTTGAACTCTTTCGACCCTGTTTACAAAAGCCTCTCCAAACAGGGCAAACCTTGCCTGCTAAATTACGTAGGTCGATTTGTAGAATAACAACTAACAACATTCTTATTTCACCTTTTCTTTTAGTACCTACACTGTTCCTCAACTATATAAGGGTTCATATTGTATTTTTTTATATAATATATCTATCCTTATTTACAAATTGTAAATCTGTTAGGGTTGTCTAAACATAAAATAAGGTAGTCATGTTATATCTCGTCTGACGTCATCTTTGATGTATTTTTTATTTTTTTTTAATTTAAATTATTTATTGACAATTCTTGATAGAATTCCATTGTAATGATGTAATTACTTATATTTACATATAAGTTATTGATTTAAAAATACTTGATACACTTCCACTTATTTATTTTGACCAATTAGTTAATTTTAATATATTTATTCGGGTAGTAGGGTAAGCCATTGCAGGGATTATTTATGTATATTATAATACTTAACTTGAATGTATTATATAATTTAATTCACCATACGTTCCTCACTAAGAAAACCCGTGCCGACGAATACATTTTACAATTTTAGTTTTCTTGATTAAAATCAAATAATTCATTTTATTTATTTAGTTAATATTTTGTTTTATTAAAATAAACGGCATTGAGTGCCTTTTACATATTAGTTACATGTACAATTAAATACAAACATGTAAGTGGAATAAGTCAAATATAGTATTTAAAATAAATTATTACTACAAATTAAGGAGTCAAAAAAGAAGTTACACTGTTTAAAAATTATATTACCAATTATAAAAATACTTATAAATTAAATATTTGGTCATAAAAATATTATGAACCTGTAAAAAAAAAAAGTAATCAACACATATTAATAAAAAATTTTGAATAACGCTAAACGATAATTTTTTTTGAAAAATTACATGTATTATTATTTAAAACAACTACTTAGGTAAATAGTATGAATATACAAATAAATTCATACTGATAAAAAAAAATTGATAAAGAGATATATTTTGTTTTAAATAAAATCAATTATTATTTTAATTTAAGTCCTTTGGATAGTAATTTTTTACTGTTCTGCATTTGTTATACCTTTTTTTATGTGGTAGTAGTATCAAATTTCTAGACAAATAATCGCGATTTTGATTCTCGATATCGTTAGGGTAATATTTATTTTTTAATTTTGTTTTAGACTTTAATTTTATAAAGTACCTGAACTAGCATAAAAAACATGAGATTGATAATATCTTGAAACGCTACGATTGGAGTTAGTAAACTGTTACCTGTGCACTATTTAGGGCGTGTAAGGAAAATACGTTCATACATGGTGTTCCAAAAATTTTTTTTTGCTATACCAAAAACCAGCATGACTTTTGCTCAGAAGCACCTTTCCTTCATCACACCAAAAGCATTTAATATTTAGAAAGGGCATATTAAGCTCTCAAGGATAAACAATAGAGGGGTTCAATATTAGATTATTCTTGGGGGGGAAGAGTTCGGGATGGAAACTCCTTGACGATGATTGTTCAGTGTTTCATATGAATAAAATGTCAATTACTTTAATATTGAGGTATTATTTTTTATGAGGTTTTTTAAAAATTTATCATTATTGTCTTGCTATATAATTTTAAAAAAATAATAAGAAAAAACGTTTTTATGATTTACCCAAACATTTCATTTTAAGGACCATTTTTAAAGAATTGTACATAACTCACTATGAGAAAATGGGAATCTGGTTGGGGTAGAGTAGGATTCGAACCACGGACCTTTGAGCCGTGAGACCAAGACACTAGCCACGGGACCACAACCAGTTTCATTGTTTTTATTGTTTTAGTATATTTTTCGACGCAACTCGAGGCAGGACTTAAGTCTCATGGTGTCGGGGTTATCTCAAAAGATGTAATTGAAATTATATTTTAAATAAATAAATATGGTTCGGGAGAATTCCGTTGTGGCTTTGTGGCAGTATTGTGGACTTACAATCCAAAGATTCAGGTTCAAATCCTACTCTACCACAACTCGATTTTCATTTTTCCACCACGAGTTATTTATGACTTTTAGGAAACGGTCTGAAAATTTAAATATTTGAGTAAATAATAAGAACTCTAGTATTTCTCTTTTACTAAAAAAAATATTTTTTTAATGTTGTATTTTACTAAAGCGCTCTTTCAGTTAAAACTTTTCTAATAATATCTTATTGTATCCAATTGAAATAAGCGACTAGGGATTTTTAAGGAGCTTCAATAGCTTTTCAAACTCAAGGGTTCAACCGTGTTTACCATGGTTTGGTATTTTTGACGGTAAACGACCACAACTGAAAGAGTGTCACTAGCTTGTGATTGAACTGTGGGAAACATGTAAAAAATATATTAGCAGTAAAAAAAACCTAGAGTTTTGAGAACCTTGTACTTCCATAATACTTGGGGAGGAAATACGGGATAAATACACAAGAATAAGCCCAAATATTTTTAAAGAGAAAACTTTCATCACTCATAGACCTTACTCGACCCCTACAAAAAAACTCGCCAGTTTGACATAAAACACTGGACGACAATTGAGACCTTAATTTTTTTTAACAAAATTGCATTGATAAACATACATAACGGTGACATAAGAGTAACCAAAAATGCTGACATTCCCAAATTTAATACCAGACAACAACAACTCGACCACATTAAAAAAGCAACTAATGCGGAACTGTTTAAAATACTATACATCTATACAATGGACACTTGCTAAACTACTCATAAAAAATATATTGGAAACAATTTAAAAATCAATATAAAAACCACATGATGACTACATTAACCAGACGAGACATCACATAGACTTGACTTTATAATTTGCGTGAGTATTATCTGATTGAAGATCTGTGAAATTTTGCATGGAAAGAAAAGATGCGGTGAGCGAAGATAGCAGATACGGACAAAACAGTATTTGGCCAAACAAACTACAGCAGACAAAAATCCTTACTTCGGGAAGTCAGGAATGGGGATCAGGGACAGGAATCCGGATGCTAAATCTCCAGATTGTGGGCAGACGAACTTGATGCAGAGAAGAAAAAACCACGAGATTGCTAATGTTGGTTGTTATGGATATAAAAAATTGTTCTTATAGCAACCGTAGCTACCCATGGCTATAGCGACGAGGACAATAAACAAATATTTGTGCATTGGAAGATGGGAAATCACAGGATGGGATGTAGGATAGGTAGACCTTCATCAACTGGGGGTCTATCCAGCCACAAACCACTCAATCCTACCAACCACTCACGCAACTAATATGTTTATTTAACCCTAACGGGTTTCGAAAATAAATAAATATATTTTTTTAAATGCTTTTTCAAAATCCTAACATTTACTGGTTTTTGTAGAAAATTGAGGTTCTTTTCGATTATTTTTTTAAAAGTGAAAAAATAAATAGCGTTTTGTATTATTAAACTAAATATAATAATTCTGTGGCTATTTTCCAAAAATGCATAAATAACTATTATTTAAAATTAGAATCAACTTGTAGTATACCGAGGTTTAAGCCTTGAAACTTGAACGTCGAATCCATGATTCATTCATTGGTTTTTTTATTTTACACTATTATTAATTCTAGAATTTAACTCGCTCGATATATCGACGGATTAGTATTATGATCTAAGACAGTGCGTATGTTTTTCTTCGTTCGTAATTTAAAAGTCTTATAAATGAAAATCATAGTTTAATACATTGAGTTAGAGTAAACTAGAGTAAGCATGAGCGTTCGAAATATGGTCTCTCAACCTGCGACCAATTGGCATATGTTTGATAGAACGGACTTTAGTCTGTTGAGAGCAGTCTTCGGCTACTTTTGAACTTTTCTCTCCGTGTAATTACTAAAATGCTTATATGTACGCTAAGATACTGCACACATAGATCTGGAAAAACGATGGTATAATGGTATTAATCAATCCTTATTTAAAACAGTAATTCTAATGCCAA
The DNA here is from genome assembly GCF_059751315.1 of Micrasema longulum. Classification (NCBI taxonomy): domain Eukaryota; kingdom Metazoa; phylum Arthropoda; class Insecta; order Trichoptera; family Brachycentridae; genus Micrasema; species Micrasema longulum. The sequence goes on from NW_028278934.1 coordinate 246,472, forward strand.
AAAACGTCTTATCAATATGGTACCAATTTGTGGATGATCTCTTATTTCTGTCCTGCTCAGTTATTCGGGCGTATAGTGTAACGACAAACAAAAATGACGCGTATGCAAAAGGAAGCAATATAACGAATAAAAAATTCAGCAGACCGATATAAACAGTCCGTGCTTTTTACTGTACGGCGTGTTTTGCTAGCCAAAGTCAACGTGATATGAAGTGACGACACTTGCTCCCTCCGCTGATCAATCTCTTCCTTTTGGAGATGATTTTTTAGCTCGGTGTTTGTATATATGTACTGTCGTTTCTTTACTTTATATTTCGATGGTTTGAAAAGCATTTCAAATAGTTGTGACGCAACGTGATTGTGATTATGATTGCACTATCAAACTTGCTATTGTGTTTATTATTGTGAAGTTTAAAATGTTAATTGGTATTAGAGTTAATATGGACCCAATTGACGGGCAACGTGAAAAAACCCTATTTATAAATACATACAATAATTATATTTGAAATTTCTTGGGGGCAAATAAGGACTTGAAGGTTATTGTAAGATACTACTGTGAAGAGGGGCAATTTTGTATTATTTATGTGGGTTGCTATGCGGCGTGTCAATAGCACTTTTTCCCGTCACATCGTGTTATTTTTATGTCAATCTCTGATTGAATTTACGCCGCAATATTTTAGTCTATATTTTGCCATTGTCAAAATAGAAATTAATAAAAAAAAACCCACACCTGTCGTGGAATCCAATTCAATCCATTTTATCCCATCATATACAAGTATCTCATTGAAAATATTTACGCTGCTATTTTAGTAAATCGAAACAAGAGTCAGTAAAAACTCATTTTTATTTGGTATTTTACAGCAGAGACGCGAACATTTGGAAAAGGAAATATGAAAGTCAAGAAATTTACAGGACTTGTAAGTCATTGGCAGGTTTCCGTGGCCACTTTACACACTGTGTAACATTAACCATTTTGCCAAGGTGCGAATATCCATATTTCTTCAATTCTTTCATCGGTTGATTTAAGTCAAGTTCAAGAGCTGAAAAGCTAGCTTTTTGTGAAAATTCTCATCTTATTTCACACACTTGGCAACGCCTGAAAATAATTTTATTTTTTTTATACTTCTTGGACAAGTCAGTTAAATCAACAATATTATGAGTTTATCTAAATATGTGTTGACAAAATAATGTGTTTAATTCTTTAGAAAATTATTACGATTACAAGAGTGACGGAGAAAATTTAGATAAGAAAATACGGAAGACTTTTTTATTTCTATGAAATCAACTGTGATGTGTAACAGTTTCGAAGATAACATCATTTAATAAATGGCTCATATGTGACACGGCTTTATACTGATTATTATTTTATGTTAACAATCATCAATTTAATTTTTGTAAATATTTTTTGTGTAAAAGTGCGTATGCTTTTAGTTCTTAATAATGTTTATATTTATTTTAAAAAATACACAATTTCTCTAACGTTTTTCTTTGTAAAGGAAAAAAAAGAAACCTGCTGACAAGCCGGTTTCGCGGTTTGGTGGGTTTCATTATTTTTCATTTTATATTTTTTCTGTTCATGTTTACTTTCTGAAATAAAAATAAATACAAAAAAACCTTTTTTCTTCATTTCTTAAAAATGTATCTTTCTCTTCCTCGTCCAATTATATCTTCAAGACAATTCAATCCACAGGACTGGTTTGTCGAAATTCCCTTTTCCAGTATAATCGATTGTGTTTTTAAATGTCCAAAATTTGAATTGGAGAATTTCAGTCTGTCAGCAGCTATGGTGTGCTGTTTGTGGGGGGCAAGCTGTAATATATATTTTTATTAGTACGTTATTTAAAAATTAACCTTTGAATTTTCAATTGCCCTGTTTTATGATAAAGTAATTAATCTTTACCAAATTATGTATGCAAAGTACTAAAATAATAATTTTATCCGTAAACTGCAACTGGGTTCATCGCTTTACATCTAAGCGTATTACTCAAAAAGGGCTTAGGATGTATGACATAAATATCTGCTCCAGTGCACAAGCTGGGATTCATACTGCTACACACAAGCACGTACATAAGTAATACCTTGTTCCGAGATGATGCGACGGCTCTGCAAGAGTATTATATAATCTCTCCTAGATTAACACACGCTGATTAGGGCCTTTTTTTATCAATAAATTGTTAAAAATGGGAAATTTGTTTTTTAATCTAATAATTTGAATACATCTATAAATGATACTTTCTGTTTGATCAGCTTATTATTTTCTTTTGGGTATAATAACTAAAGTAAAAATGAGCGCTCAAAATATGTTCCTTCAACCTGCAGCCAGTTGCCATATTTATATGCCGATGATTTGCAATCATATATTTATTTCGAACCCGTTGACATTGTTTAAACACATATAGTAATGCCACTGGCACTCGAGCATACGCGTATCTCTTCATGGACAAAAAAACATGGACTTCTCATAAATCCAACAAAAACCCAAATTGTACTTGCTGGTAGTAAACAAATGTATTCAAAAGTGAATTTTTCCACACTTCCTCTTTTCAAAAAAGATGGTACAGAAATTCCATTTGTGACTTCAGTCAAAAACTTAGGTATTATCATTCGTAAGCATTTAGAGTGGCACGATCAGTTTAACGAAGTTAGTCGTAAACTTTATAGCAGTTTGCACTCACTTCAAAGATTACAGAATTTCTTGCCAATTAATGTTAAGCAAACATTAGTCCAGAGCTTACTTCTTCCACTCCTTGACTATGCGGATGTATGATATCCAGATGCTAACTCTAAATAACTTGATAAGTTAGAACGATTGCAGAATATTTGTATACGTTTTATCTGTGATCTTCGCAAATTTGACCACTTAACCGAGTATCGCACGCAACTACACTGGCTCAGTATCAGGCATAGAAGAAACATTTACATTCTAAACATTCACTTCTTTACAATATTTTAAATAATCCAACTTTACCTGTGTATTTGAGAGAGCTCTTCCAACCTCTTTCACAACACGGACTATCTTCCCTTTTAATACCCTGTCATCGCTCTAAATTTTCTTGCCTCCTCTTTCACAGTAGAAGCCGCTCGATTGTGGAATAATCTACCCACTAATGTTAGAGACGCTCCTTCTTCATTTACATTTAAGTCAAGATTGAAATGTCACTATCTAAATAATAAAATTGTTCCTTTATCCTTTTTCTTTCCTTCCCCTCCTTTCTCCTCTCTTCATAGTATTGGGTTAATTTTTAATTTTTTAATTAATCTTTGTTTTTAAATTTTATATAAAATTGTAAGATTCAATATGTCCATGTATTTGTAATTTTCTTATACTGAACGATTTGAGTTGGTAGGAAGAAATTGCCTTAAGGCAATATGCCGCCTTTATATGTATATATATTGTATATGTATATGTATATAGAGTGTTCAATAAATAAATAAAATGTATAAATAAATTAACATATTACAAACGAGATGAATAACATTTAAGAGAAGGTAATATAGAAGTCTAGGCATCTACAGGGCTTATGACCTGTCAATGGCTGGTTTAAGTGGCCACTTTGCACACTGTGTAACATTCACCATTCTGCCTATATTTAAACATCTATATTCCTTCTTCCAGATTCAGCTCCCCAGGGAGTTGAATCCAGTTCTTGTCTACAAAAATTTGGACAAACTCAAATATTGTATATAAATAAATAAAATATGTTTGATAGAACAAACTTTAGTCTGTTGCGAGCATTCTGCGGCTACTTTTCTCCTTGCAATTACTAAAATGTCTATTTGTACGCTAAAAATCTGCACAAATCAATCTGAAAAAGATTAAAAAAGCGATGGTAGAACCTTTCAGCGGTGAGCAATATTTTTATCTTGTATCAATACTTGTTTAAAATTGATATTTTAATGTTAAAAAACGTTTAATTAATATGTTACGCTATCTCGAAACGATAAACAAAGGTGACGCGTATGCAAAAAGAAGCAACATGTAGAATAGAGCTTACTGTAGACTGATGTAAAAAGTCCGTGCTTTTTACTGTACTACTTGTTTTGTTTGTCCAAGTCGACGATTATGACGTGACGACACTTGATTACTCCGCTGGTCATTCCCTTTCTTTTGGGGACGTCTTTTGAGCTCAGATGTGTATATTATATCTCAATAATTACTTTAGAAGTTTTGTACACTGACACTACCATGGAATTATTACATAATTAACACATATTATTTTTTTTAAATCTTCGCCACACTACAAACGTTTATGACTCTGTCCATAGTGACCGGAATAATTTATAAGCGCAGGACAAAAACGGCCAAAAACCTTTCGAGGCAATCTGTCCCTCGAGACTAGTGCTGTCCGTGTCATCAACACCCCAGTTTACCGCCGGGTAAGGTCACAAAACATTCTTGAATAAGTTACTACGGGACGTCACTACCAAAGGGACGCGGACGCTCTCAGGACCCCTGAATTATGCACGCCCGGGCCCCTATCATTTTCCTTTCAATACCAGACACTAAATTTTGAGGCCTCAGAATTAACAACGGTTCTCCGTTATGAGTGAATATAATTTATTATCAGACGCGAATAAAAATAAAAGTTTAATAATTAGTGTATGAAAAAGTAGTAGGTAAAATTATTCAGATAAATATCATTCACATCAATGAGGATTTTAGCTCTTTTACTTTTCTTCATAAAAATCAACGAAATTATTAATTAGTTAGCGTCTATTTAATTATAATAAAAATCTAACTTTGATAAAAATTGTCGGCTTCGTGGTGTAATGGTCAGCGCGTTTGCGTACCATGCAAGAGGTTTCGGGGTTGATTCCCGACATGGTTGATATGAATGATTTTTTTTTAAAAGTGTTTTTACACTCGAATATTTTACAGTCCCTGGACTGGTATTTGAAGCGTAAAACTGATCATCTTACCTTCATGTAACAAAAATAATCGAGATACTCTGCGATTGGTGTACCAATGCAGTGCCCTTTGCACCATTAGGTACGGAAAGGGAATGATGATGATGATTTGATAAAAAACTAGTTACTTTCAAAAAGAGTACTAATTTGATTGTGAGATTATGCAAAATTTTATTTATTTATTTATTTAATCCAATATATAATACAAATACCAATACATAGTTTACAAAAGAAAATGTTTATACAATAGGTACATTCGATATAATTTTCTTTTTTATTTATAGATGTAGCCACTCCACTAGCCCACACACATTCCGGAGTGTCAGTAGATTATTTATTTTATCCATTATTGTACATACTTTCACATCAATCGTTGTGTAAAGAAATATGAATAAAGATTCTAAAACATACCTACATTCATAAAATGAGAAAGGATTTTCAGGAAATTAAATTTATGTTCTGATATATGTAACATATTTCTCAGCTTCCTGTCTAGTCTTTTTAGCAATCCATTTATGGACTAGAGTTTTGAAAACATTGTTTTTCGTTTTGCCTACATTTCCTTTTTTACATACATACGTCTAAATGGGTCTTTTAAAACAGCATGGAGCAGGAGTAAAACATAATTACGTATCTTGTAAAACGACGTGTATTATTGAAGAAAATTCGAAATTGTTCAGTAAAATGTATCGCTTTGGCATTTATTTTGTGGGAAAGCATTTTAAACATAAAATAAATAAAGCACTTTGTATTTTTACGACAAACACGACTATAACATTAATTAAAGTATAATAAGTTTTGGGTATTCACCATAACCCATCACCAGGTGTAAATATCGACCGTGGACGGGTGAAAAATACTTGGCGACATATAGCGGCCTCCGTGGTGTAGTGGTCAAGACGCTTGACTCACGCACGGAAGGTTCCGGGTTCGATTCCCGATGAGAACACAAAAATTAAAATGTGATTTTTCTCAAGCCTGGGTACTCTGTGATGTAATTCACCACTGTAATTAGGCCTCCTAGCCTGTTGTGGTGCAAAAAAAAAGTTAATGTATGTACGTATAGCCAACTTTACAGAAAAGCTAATAAATTTAATGTTTACGTATTGGTTCTTGGTGTGATTCCTGCATAATTAAAATTAAAATCTAAAATTTCGTTTTTTTTATTAATTAAATTAATTTGGTTCTTCTGTAAAGTTGGCTTCGTGTTACAAAATATTTTTTGCCTTTTCACCTTCAATACATAGTTGATATTTTTACCTGATGATGGGTTATTCTGAATTCCCGAAACTTGTTGCGTTCATATTTAAATTACTCGTATGCGACGTAAACACAGGGTGTTTTATTTATGAAATATTTTTTTATTTTTTGTTAATTCCGATACTAAATTATCCTTTATCAGTCATATTAATAAAATTAGTAACAGATCACTAAAAACGTTGGGTTTCATAATCAAAACCTCTAAAGATTTCAAAGATATTTGCAAGCTAAAAAAAATATGTATACCTCACTTGTTTGAAGCATTTTAGAATACAACTCTACAATCTGGGCACTTCATTGTTCAGTCGTATTGAAAATATCCTAAATAAGTTTTTGCTATTTATTTATGCTGGTGTCAAATTTTTGGGTTATAATTTGTCACTCTTTATGAATTGATTAAGATTAGCAATAGGAAAATTATCACAGATTTACTAAATTTATTCATTCCATGTTTGACACCGCTGAAATTTTATCACTTTAATTTTAATGCACCGAAAAGGACAACTCGGCAAACCAACTAATAGTGTGGCAACAATACTTCGACTGCATACGATAAAAATGCAATCATCAAAAGACTTCACACTCTAGGCAATAAGTACCGAGACTTTCGTGACTCATTGCATGTGGAGTTTAGTACATACAGGACGGCCCTTCTCCTGTATTTCATGTGTAGGAGAAGCTAGTGCCTAATAGTTCTAAGTGACTTTTTTTTTCATTTAGTATTGTTCAAAATTGTTTTTCTTATTTTTTTTATTTTTTTTATTTTCTTAATTTTATTTGTAACTACAAAATATTCCTATTTTAATTTTTTTTAAAACGGTGTATATTTATATATATATATATATATTTATAGTAACCTAAGAAGAAGTATTAAATAATAATATACATTTTCTTTTTTCATTGCTTAGTGTTATTAATAATAGTTTAAATTTCTTTGTTTGCATTTTTTTTTTTAAAAAATTTTTTTCAAAGGCTTAAAATATTTCTATTCCCAAATAATGTTTTGTAATCAATATTGTTATAACAATATTGATTATATACTGGTAATAAAAAAAATATTGTTTTTCCTTTTTAGACTTCTTAGTTTGTTTATTACGGTTAAGTATTAATTTGTTTTAAATGTTATATATTACTTATAATTATACAAACATGTATGTATGTTATTGTGTTAGCAACTAATATATAAAAGGCACAAAGTGCCGTTTATTTAAATAAAACAAAATAAAAATTAAATGAATTGTAGGTAAATTATTAAATAGGAAAAATACACGAAAACTCTTTGTCATGTTGCAACCTAACGGGACATCATATATAATAAGTTATTTTTAATATTTTGGAAATAAACGAGCAAAAAAAAATATATAAAAAACATTGTATCAAGAAAAGAAAAGTATAAAAACAAAAAAGCAGTATGAAAATAGAGTTTTAAAAAATGACCGAATAAACATTTGTCATGAATGATGCATACAAAAATACCGTTTGTTTAGATACGACCTAATTACTAAAGTACTGAGATGTGTATAATAAGTATTTCCAAAATAAGGACTCAATAATTTGCAGTTTTAAGTGCTACGATTTGTGTGAGTGCTGGTCTATTTAATAATAAAAGTCAGTCCAGAAGATCGTATTATATTGTAAAATGACGTCATTTTGAATTCTTTAAAATGACGTCATTTTGAATTCTTTAATATGAATAGAATAAATACGTATCCTACTTTGCTTTATTTTTCTACAGCTGATTTTGCAGTGATAAACCGTATCCATGTAACTAGTTTTAATTAGTTTTCTATGATGCTCCCAAACACCTCCAATTTTCCCCTAACACCTTTACTTTCCCAAAAACGAAGGGTCACGAGTATCTTTATACTCCCTGGACCACAAAAACCTTTAGGATAGAGACTTCAGCATAATACCCACCGAGGATCAGCTTTTTAATCCTTTAACCTCTTGAAACTCACAACCGTAAAATCGAAATGTTATTTTATTTTCTTCACTGGTTGGATGTGTCAAAAAAGTAGGTTTTTATATATTTCTACATGTTTGGCTAGAAACAAAATGAAATTATATCTAATTTAAAAATATGGATAAATTTTACCATTTTAACATTATATTTATTTTTAAATGTCGTGTTTTTCCTGGACAAAAAACAAATGAACCTAAACTGTGGACTAGTGTTATGCCTATATTCTGAGACAAGACTCGTATTGAGGAATATACATTCAAATCCCATTTGCAGAGAACACCATGAAGGTGAGGACAGTATAATGTACTTTCCTTACCTTTAGTTTTGCCTAAGATAAATATGGGATCTCAACTCGATGACTTCTCTCAGATAAAAATAGTAAAAAAAGTCAATAGATTTGAGATTAGTCAGCCTTGTGTTTTGGCCTTATTTACCCTTACTTTGTTTAAGGAAGATAATATGATGTTTTTTAATGCACGTGTATATTTATGGATAGAAAAATTACAGTTAATGCTGAAACGTTTAGCAAATCTGTTTCATTTATATTTTATTTCAGTAACTGCAAAAACATTGAGAGAAAAAAATATGAATATAACAACCCAAATAAAATAGAATGGGCATTACAAAAACCTTTTACAGTATTAGTTGTTTGTAGAACTTCTGTTTTTTTTTCTTTTCATTTAATTATTTCAAATCTTTTAACAACAATCTAGTCGATAAAACTGTAGACCAAACGTATTGTTTTGCAACTCACCTTAGTTTTGAAATTGGATATTAATGCTTTTGTTGCATTATTATTGTAAGAAAATTGAAATTATTCATTATTACTTTGAGATCAAAACATTGCTTGATGGTACGTGGGCTAGTTATTATTTTCAAATAGATCAATTTATCAACCATCTCGCCAAGTTACTTGTTAACAATGTAGAAAGAATCTTTAGATAAATTTTCTTTCTCACAGTAAGCAACAATTAAAATAAAATGGTGCATCATAAACTAATTAAGGAGTTAAACCGAATAAAAAATATGAATGACAAAATATAAGAATATAACGAGAAAAAAAAGAGTCTTAAAACTCTTTGTAAAAGGGTTTAATAATGTATAATGAGTTACCTGAAGAAATAAAACCTACCCGGGTCGATTGGGCTTGCTGAGGTGCAAAAAAAATGGAAAGTCTTAAAATATTTTTAATAAAATTCAGAAAAAATGTTCTCAATATAATTTGATCTTAAATCTGTATGCGAGAGGTAAATTACAGTATTTTTTGAAAAACTCAACTTTTCAGGGGAGACAAATAAGTATTTTTTTACAATTTAAACATCTTATGTTATTGAATGAGAGGCTTTAAAATATAGTGTTTTTCTAGAATATATTGGTACACATTACAAGAATTACGAGTACGCTATGTTTTCTTACTGCCTTTAACCTCTAATTTGGTTTGGAATTACAATAATAAGTATATAATTTATCTTTTTTATTTAAGAAATAAGGAGTTATTGCTATTTACTATGTAATAGACGACGAAAAATTTGATTTGACATAGTAATAACTTAATTATCATATTTTAAATTACCGTAGTTTACCTCTAGGGTACAAAAATATAATGTTATAAAAAGTTTATGTTAGTTCTATATACAATGAACTTACTTATTAAAGCATAAATAAATAGTAAAATCTTAAATAAAAAGCGTGTTTTATATTAATTCTTAAAAAATATCAAACACAAAAAGTCTTACACGGACAGAAGAGGTTAATCTGAGGCTTCGACGGATAAGCAACCCCCCTCCTCCCACATCCCACCTGCGTGCTTTTGTAAATTATTTATTTATCCGCTTGAGACAACTTCCATTACGAGTTAGAGAATAATATTTAGCAATCACACAACGATTAATAGGGAGTATTATCTAACTAATTGCTGTTTTCAACTATTATAACTACTAGTAAATTTAGTTAATTACTTAAACAATTAAATGTTTTGTATTATGATAATGCTCTTGATCTAAATTTACATCCGTTTTGGTATGTATACAAATGCTTGGCGGATAATTAATGTGCATTTACATTTTATCTGTATTTATTTATTGAAAAAATTAAGTACAAAAACATATGCAGTTTCGCGTACTTGTTGCGAAAAGCAATAATGTCTTCCAGCCAACCAATAAAAATTTGAATATTTGTAGTAAAAAAAGTATAAACACCATGTTTAAGGCTAGACTGCAAAACTTTAGAAGTATTTTCATCATAGAAAACTTTAAAAAAAACAAAATAAATCTTTAGAAAAAACAATTTGATGTTAAAGTTTTTTTTATTTTTACAATCTGAAAATGTAGTAATTTTAGGACTAATATCCCTTTTACTTAAACCGACTATTCCTTTCCAAATGTTTACCTGAGAGTATACATCGAGTTAAAATCACACAGGTAAAACTACAGTTTAACAATTATTGGAAGATAAAACCAACGTCTTACCGCATATAAAACAACGTACACCAAAGAGATAACGCATCTATGATTAACGTACCGTGTTTTTCAGTAGTCTAGATAGACTTCCCTATCTGGTACTAATTCCGGTGCATCTTCCGGCATCAGAACTAGAGAACCTGATGTCTTGTAAACTAAACAAGCATGGTTAAGGCTCTCGAGATGAAAAAAATGCGTATATTACCATATTATTATCATTTCTACATACGCGTTGCCGAGCCGTCATTATCTAATGATTAAGAAGTTTAATCATAAAATGTCTATATTTAAAAAAACATTCAAATTAAAAATAGTCAATGTAATTTCACTGTGAAATTTAAATTGTAATTTAAATTTCACTGTGAAATTTAAATTGTAATTCTTTTTTTTTTAAATTAAAAAATATTTTTCTGCGATTAGCTAATGTTTTTAAATTTTGGTACTATTTACTATTAGTCATATATATCCGTACTAGAAAACGGGTAACAAATTGCGGTAGAGCGGCGTTCGAATCTAGGACCTCCTGATCTAGAGTCCGCGACACCAGCCACGGGGTGACAACCCGTCTCAAATTTACACGTTTAAAAATAATAATAATACCGTGGTGATACTTCAATTCAGAGAGTTGGAATAAAATGCTACCCTGAAATACGGTTTTTTGGAAATGATATTAATAAAAAAAATAAGCACTTGATTGATCGCACAGCGATTGGAAATCATTTTCAGAAGGCAACATGAAATTAAAAGGCTCATGATCTACTGTAAACTGTCTAAAGCTATGACTTTACACTGTGATACACTTTTAATATTTATTAGGCTTTTTTATGTATTGAATTTCAGGGCTAATTATTTTATAAATTCCTCATACTTTTGTAGTTCTAACATAAATCTGAAAAAAAACAATACGGTTAATCTTTTCAATAAAGTTTCAAAAGGAAGATATCAAAATCGCATTTCTATTCCAAATTTTTCATCTCGTTTACAAGTGATGGTTGAATATGTATATTGTATTCATCATATTACTTTCCAGACTTTCATGAATTTAAATACTCCACTTAAAGTTTCACGTCCAAAAAGGGTTTAGAGAAGCTTAAAATTACAATAGGGTGAAGTACGTTGAAATGTACCTTAGTCTAAAAAAATATTATATTTTAACGTAACATGCCGTGAAAAAATATTTTTATAACATGACAAATATTATAATAACACGCTTCGTCATACAAATAGAAATGAGAAGACAAATGTACGAAAACCTAATATTATTTAATCGTTTTTATATCACACAAAAATTAAACATGAAGAGAATGTAAACAACGAAAAGGATTTTTAAGTTTAATTTTTAGTGCCATGAAAATATTTGAACTGATAATATATATTTTTTAAATAATTTAAATAACTCTAAATACTAAATGATGAATCACCTTTTTTTCTGTTTATAATTTCTCGTAAAGAAGCGTCTTTTCAAGTACAATAATGATATCAATTATTCCATAATGAAATTAATAATTTATATATTTCCTGGCGTGAAAAATTTATTACCAGCGAACTTTTAATTACGCATTACTCCATAAATGAACCATGCGGTTATCTCTGCAATATGCGACAGTAGATTGATCATAAAACCATACATGAATAGTTTTATACCAACATATCCCAATGATTCATTTACACCAATTATTTTTCGACCCTGTATTTTGAGTTTAATGAAACATTAATAATTTCGAAAGACATGTGATTCCAAAGCTGTACATAAATTTAATTTACACTGGTACCCCTTGTCAAATTTGATATCGAACACCCTCATGATAGATATTAAAAAAATAATCGTTTAATACTTTACATTGAAACAATTTTCTTGACAGTTAATTATTTTATGCAACGATGGAGGTATAGGTTGTAAATCATCTGCCTAGAGATAATGTGAACACTTCAGACATTCTGCTATCGGATTGATAAACAGGGAAAAAAGTTATGGTGATAAAACTCCACCTTGAGGTACTCCTGCGACAAAATTAACCTTTTCCGACTGGTGATCTGGTATCTTAATACACTGATGTATAGCTTTTTAATATAATCCGAACCATTTTATAACGAATTGTGTAATATTAAGGGTTTTGAGCCTAACTAACAGAAGATCAAAATCGACTGAATTGAAAGCGATGTTAGAATCGTTGCAAGTAGTAAAATCGTAGAAGCATAGAATCTTGTTATTCATAGTGTATCTTATGTCATCCGTAACCTTGATTAAAGCGCTAGTTGAACCATGCCCCGCACAAAAACCTGATTGTTTGCGATCAAAAAGATTATTTGACAGTAAATAATTGTTAAACTGATTACATTCAACCCGTTTAATGACTGGAAAAAAATATAGCAAATAGATAGGTGTTTTTCCCAATTGAAATGTGTGACCGCTACCGATCTCAACTATCATCATCGCTCCCTTTCCACACCGAATGGTGCATAGGGAACTGCATTAGTACCTTGATCATTTTTTTTATATGAAGATAAGATGATTAGTCTTACGCTTCAGGTACCAGTCTAGGAACTATGAAATATTCTAGTGAAAAACACCCATTTAAATAAATATTTCACATCAACCATGTCGAGATTCGATTCGGATTCGACCCGAGACCTCTTGCATGGCAGGCTAACGCGCTGACCATTACACCATGAGGCTCAACTATACTTATGAAAAATATCCAGTTGTTGAAATTCATTGAAGAGTGAATCACTTAAATATCGGAACGTTTTTATAGATTTGTCGTTTTAGTGCAGCTTCCTCAACGACTCAGATCATACGTCAGCATTAAATTTTCTACCCCGTCATACACTTATTTTACTTTTTTAACCTTAAAGGTAGAAAAAATGTATTTTTACGTATGATATATTTTTTTTTTCGGTTTGTAGGTTCGATCTCATAAACTTCTCTACATATTTCTGAGCCCAAATATTGGACATTAGTTTTTATTACTAAATTGATTTTAAAGTATAACAAACTAATCCGGGCACTTATTTTTAACCGTTGCTTTGTAGGGAAAATTTCTGAAACCAAATTATAATTTGATGGGCGAGCATTCATAATCCGTTCATCGGATTACACGAATGAAGTTTCATATTATGAAATGCACAACACGTGACAAGCTTAAAGCCTTCGTACAAGTCTGCTTAATTCAGAGTATATCCGAAAGTATACCGTAAAGAGGGATAAGAATTGAATGAGCGTTCACAAGTCTAACGATGTGTGAATGGCATTTTAAAACAACACCAAAATAGGGATGTTTGGAAAGTTTAACTTTCCGAGAATTTGCTAATAACTGTCATGTTTGATGTGAAAATCGTAGAAGTACAAAGCCTTTTGTATTTTGAATTCAAATGTAAATTGTGTAAAAGGTGAGCGAAATATTTATGAAAATTAATACGTTTAAAAAGAATGTATTTGTTAGTGAAATATAAGTGCGTATGTACCTTTGAGTACGAAATTTTTATTTTACATTAGGAACTTTTGTATTCAAGTATAACAATACGTGTTTTATTATGTTCTCACAAGAGATGCTTATAAGCATACAAATTCTATCTCGAAAACAATTTTGTTTTTAATTTGAACTAAAAAATAATAATCAAACAAAAGAATACAATAAAAATGATCACAAAATTCAAAATTAAAATCTGTGAAATATATAATTAATTAAAAATAAAAACAAAAAATATATGCTCGTCACCATTAAAGTAGATATATTGCATATTACAGGGTGTTCTTTAAACCCTGTCACATCCGAAACCACGATGATCAGTATGAGCAAGAAGACATATTGGCACATTAAAATATTTTTTTAGAAAAAGCAAATGGTTTCTATCTTCTGCAGGGGTGAAACGAGGAGGGGGTAGGGGGGAGTCTGAAACTGCGCCGCGCTCCCCACACTTCTCCCCTGCAGTAAGCAACCGTTTATTTTTTTAAATATTTTATTTTTAATTTTTTTCTTTGTTCTAAATATTTTTTTTAATATGCTAATATGTCTTCTTGCCCATACTGATCATCGTGGTTTCGGATGAGACAAGGTTTAAAGAACACCCTGTATATGATTTTTTTAATTGGATTTTCGGTAAAAATAACTAAAAATAGAACAGGGAAACAGTTTGGGTGCTCACCAAAAAAAACATATTTACTGCGCATCAAACCGAGGTCATATTATAACAAAAAAAAATTCCTGTAAACATATATTTTATTTTTTTTAAAATTGATAGAATTTAAACAGAAATGCTATGTTGTACTATAAAATAATGTAAATAGATATGTAAGTAAAATAACTTTTTTTTTGTTTCTATACTTTGTATTATAATATAAGGTAACTAAGAAATAAAAAAGTTTAAAAAAATAAAAATTGCGTTTTTAAAAAATGAATGCACATAGCCGATTTCAAAGGTGCAACGAGAACACACATAATAACAATTTATGGTGAAAAATATTTTTTGTTGTCAGAGTATTTTTTATTTATTTAAATCCTTTTCATTATATATCCTTCAAATAATGTGGAACTTTTCTCTAAATTTAGTTACCATTGCTTTACCATAATGTTCTGCAATCATATCACACTTGAGTATCACTACTGCATCTAACCAACTTCATCTTGATTTTACTTACCATCTCAGCATTTAATACTTGGATCTCCAACCCGCCTGGTCAATCTAGCAGCTATGCTTCAGCGTACACTTTATAAGCTAAACGTGGACATAAAACACCCCTTCGTTCGAGGCACCCTAGCGAAAGGGAAGCCCTTAATCCTAAATAATTGATCCTAGGGGTGATGCTATGAATTACTCCCTACGAGGTACAACTTACATCCCGACTCACATGCTCTACCATGATTTATCCCCAGCATCCCAAATAACCTGGATACAAGGGATTTTGGATAACTTAATGGATTTTTTACTTTATTACACCATTTCCTAACTTCCTCCCCCAAGATTAATTGTCATTTTAAGCGACGGAATTACTTATAATTATTAAAGCCCTATTTCGCTATTCGGGGAATTAAATGAGTAGCGATTCTGTTTTCACTGAAAAATCCATTTAGACGTGACAAAGTGTTATCCTCAGTTTTTGAATCGGAAATGGTTTAAAATTATAACTTTTTATTTTATTTTTTAGAAGAATAAAATCAAAATTAAAAACTGTTACATGAAAATATATGTGCAGTGGTATTTATTTTTTAAGTCATTCAATTTATTTATTTTTCTTGTCTTAAAAATTGGATCCTGAATTTAGAACTTGTAGAAAAACTAAAAACTTAATCATTTTTGAAATACCGATGACTAAAAACTTCATCTGCATTTTCGTCGTTCACATTATATCCTGAACTAAATTTTAACAGCTATTTAAATTTTCTTCAACTGTATTTTTTTAATTGCACATTTCAGTACTAATTTTTTTGCACTTTAAATATTGAATCATTAATAAATTAATTTTGACAAATTTGCACATTTGTTTATTTATGTCGTTTTGGTTCAAAAACAGTAAAATATATCAAAATGTGTACACACATCATAAAATGTAATATTAAAGCATTCCACATCTTTTTCTAATTTTATGTGAACCAGAAAAAAAATACAATAATCTGTAAACCGTTTTTGAATAAGAAAACAACTTTGTTTTTAACAACCTATTTTTTTTATATAAAAAGTTTTAATTTGTTGCAACAGAGAGTTAAAACAGTATTGAGAATGAAATATGAAAGTCTAGGCATTTACAGGACTTATGACATGTCATTGGCTGGTTAAAGAGGCTTCTTTACACACTGCGTACCATTCACCATTCTGCCAATGTTTGAAACAAATTTGGATCTAAATAACTCCCTATGGAGGAAATCTAGCTATCTGCAAACATTTGGACATGTTCAAAATATTGTTAAAAAAAATAGTGGTTGAAAACAACGTTATTTTATTATTATGATGAATAATCATAAAGTTAGTCTTTCAAATACAAATTTTACAAAGGAAATACTAATTTGTTGTTACATAAATATCACATTGAAATAAATAAAAAAATGAGTATATATGATATGATTATGGAACATATTGAAACTTAATAAAACACACAATATTTTTAATTTATTAAACAATGAACTATTTTATTATGAAACTTGCTGATACGAAAACAAAAATTAATGACGAGACAAAATAAAATATAACAAATTTTTAAATCATAAATAATCATAAATTTTGTATTGGGTGATCAATAAAATATGTATCAGGATAGTTTAATAGTTTTTTGAAACTGTTCATTAAATTTATATTTTTTTGTCAGGTTTCTCTGTTTGATTCAGGGAAAATAAATTATTTATAAATGAGCAAATAAAAAAACGTTTCTGTTTAACAAAAAAATGTTATATTTATGACTTCAGCTACAACTTTTCTTTTTTAATGGTAGATGATAGTTAATATAAATGTGCAATTGGCAGTAAATGTACGTGCTTGAGAACACAATTTTTGGCAAAAATTCACCCCATTTATTTCCCATAAATAAATGTCGCCTTTCCCGTAACTATTAAATTTTTTATATAATATAAGTTCAATAGGTACATTTTCGACTACGTCCATTATTCATTTATAACGTCTTTTCAAATTATCATGTTGGTGTTCTTAATCTAAGGAGATCTATATAATATTTTTAGTATAAGTCTTTGTGGGTTTTTTGAAAAAACGCAGTTGAAGAGAATCAATAAATAATAATTAATGTATATACAGAAGTATGTACACGAAAATTCTTTTCGGTAAATAATAAATTGAGTGGTTTTTACTTTACCCTGAATTAAATTTAAGGTATAAAAAAAACAAACATTTTTAATAAAGAAAATTAATTTATCAGGATCAAGTAAAATTTTATTTCATTGGAACAGATAAAATAAGAGTTCTAATCGCTTTCTTTTGAGCTTTTGTCAATTAGTCTAGTGCAGTTTTTATATTATATTCTTCTAGGTGTGTTTCATATTATATTTTATCATCTACACAGGTAGAAATTGAGTTTATTTATAAATAAAGTTAATTAATACGTTTAAATAAAGTCAATTTTTTAAATCTGTCCGTTAATAATCACTTCACACTTTTGTATAATTCCGATAATACGTCATAACTTATTTAATTAATTAGACGACTCGTAGTCACTGGATTATAATTTAACAGTCTCTTATAAAGCAGATCTGGGAGTTGTATTTTTCATCACAACAATCAAAACGTATCATACTGATTGAGACGGGAGAGAAATGGAAAACATATTATTCACGATTTCAATCATTAATTAAGTTGACGTGTGATGAAAAATAACGAGGTAAAATGTAAAATGTACAATCAATAAAATTTAGCAAAGATCGGGTTTAGCACAATATGAATGTTACAGTGATTGTACAGCTAACAGTTTTACCAATTTTATACTGTGGTTTCTCTGTCCACATGTATATACTCCACAGATCTGTCCTTATGTCAGGAGCTCACTGTATTAGTGTTGCTGCCAGGATCTAATAACAGCTCTTCGGTTAATCGTCTTCCATCGGCGGTCGCTAGCAGTTTCTTCTTCCCCAACCTCCTGTCTCTGGTTCGTCTGAACCTCGCGATAAGAGCAAATATGGTAAACAGAATACAGGCGGCTAACACTGCCGCTGTACATCCCAAAGCGGTATATACTCCACCGGGAAATATATTGAAAAACTTTCTACCGACACCGCAGTGCATCTTGTTCTCATCATACCCTGAAGGACAGTTTAATCTTCCATCACACCACAACGTGGAACTGATACACGCATTTAGCTCTGGGCACCTGTAAGTGCAATCAGCATTAAATGCACTCAAAGAATAATTACTGTATTCAGGTTTCTCAATCGGTTCCATTGAGTCAACTTGAAGTTGCTGAAGAAGGCTAGATCGAGATTTCGATATCTCAAGCCATGTAAAAGCGGCAAGTCCACGTTCTCTGGCTACAAATTCCAGAAGAAATGATGGTGGTTTTGGTGGAGTCAAGTAAACTGATGGTGAATTAGTTTGGCCAGTGTTTGAAAACCAATCCTCAGAAAACACCTGAACTGCAAACTGGCGCGTGTTCGGTTCCGCTGGACAAATCACTTTGATAAGCCTAAGAAAGAAATAAACTTTAACACATCTGTAAAAGATTATATTTTACTCATCTCTGGTCAACCACAATATACATACTTTGGTGGTCTTCCAGTGTAGATCATCAGACGGTTTCTAGTTGTGCATCTTGCAGGATCATCTTGTGAAGGTGTCAGAGGAAGTGGAATTCCCCAAGTCAGTAAGAACAAACTGCGATTTTCTCTGGCTTCTACTACCCATGGCATTCCAACGCAAGCACTTTCAGATCGACTCCTACAGAAAAACGCGTACATTGTTACAAATGTTTTAGTTACCTAATCGAGCACATTTTTTGCTAATGATAATTACCTTGCTGGATGTGCCACTTCTTCTTCTCCACCAGATCCTCTGAGTCTTTGTTTCCTTCCGCAGTCTAAAGTAGAAATGAGTTCGAAACTTGCGTGGAAGTAAATATCCGTGTAGTCATCTGTGATGTTGAATGATGACACACTGAACATCAACTCCAAAGCACGAGAAGAGGACTGGATAATGAGAGGTTTCGGATCAGTTAATGTTGTGTTATCACATAAACAAGCACGAGGAACCTGTCAAAATAAGAAACATGACATTAAAAAATTTAGTCAAAAGAAAAACAAAGAACTTGAAATGAATCTTTTAAAAGCACTCCCGTAGTTAAATAGTAAGTGAAACAAGAATTTGGTTAAATAATGCTACTTATATGCAGTTAAATAGTATGGTTGCTTTAAATTTGTTTTATTCTGAGATGACAGTTTGCATTATTAAGAGAAACAATAAACATACATGTGCAATTTACATTTGCCACCCAACTAAACAAGAGCCTTTTCTAAGGCTAACAAATTGTAGATGTACTCGTTTGAAAAATTTTACAGTTTCTTGTAGTAAAAACAACTTACAGTAGTCATTAAAAAAAATATCCGAGAAAATCTCAAAATTTTAGTTTTGCAGTTTGATGTGTGAGTTTTTCATTTCGTGTTTTTTTTTTTTTGCTGTAAATTTTTTCTTTTTTTTTTCTTTTTTGCTTATCAACTACAATAACGTAATCATTATCGTCATTCCATTTCCGCTCCTTAGTTGGAGCAAATGGTGTCCACAAAGATCCTCCAAGCATCTCTGTCGGATGCTTGCTCCTGTGCATCTCCTGTGATACAAACTGCCGAAGAACAATCAGCAGTGGACGTCCAGGACGTTGAGAACCTCGAGGCTTTTAGTAGGCATCCGCAGCACATGACTAAGCCAACCGTATCGCCTCCGTTTGATGACAGTTGTCACCGGAGTTTGCTGCGTCCGTTATTTTATTACTTTATTCTTTACAAAGTCAAACCACTGCACACCCAAGATTCTTCAGAGACACCTATTATCAAAACTCAGAATTATGCTGTTTTGGGCCCCAGTGAGGTGCCACGATTCGCATCCGTAGAGGAGCATAGGTGTTATACAGACCTTTTATGGGCCAAATTCGGCTTTTTGCGAGTAAATATCCAATCTCCAGACAGCCTTCATACTGTTAAATGTGGCGCCTGCAATTCCTAGCCACCCACTTCTTTTTAAAAGCGGCCATTTTCCGTAACATATACTCACAGGTAATTGAAACTCTCGACCCTTTCGATGATTTGGTTTGACTGAGTCAGGGTATTTTCGGAATCAAGAAATGAAGTGTTACACAGTTAATGGGTTTTTGCAATACTGATTTTTAAACCCATGCATGCGGATTACCTATTTAATCTAAGTGCGGTGGCCTGTAGACTTTATACTGAATTGTCTACAATAACCTCATCATCGGTATACTCTAGTTTCCAGAGTTTTCGGGAGGAGATGGATATTCCTCGATCGAGTGGAATTGACTTCTTTAAGACAAAGTCCACGAGGATTATAAAAAAGAACTGTTCAAGGACGCAACCATTGTATAAGTGTATTTTATTACGTACTGTAATATCACAGAGTAATAAAAAAAGGAATGGCTCACTTGGCATTTTTTACAAATTGCGCTTTCTAGCTGTAGTTTGAAAGTACATTATTGGTAATGTGTATTTTTTGGAAATAGTATTGTTGTGACGTATTTGGATAAAAATATCTGCCTTAAAACAGGTGGCATTAAGTAATGGTAGTTTTTGTTAATAAATCTTCATTATTGTTGTTGTAAAATTTCAACTTGTACTACGAAAATCTCATGGATGATAAAAATAAGCAAACTTTCTTCGGATTTCGTTAGGTCAAATCAACAATTCAATGACAAATTCTGACTCGAAATCTATAAATATCTCAAAGTTGGTATTCTCAACGCTCTCACGGGGATAGAAAACGCGTTGGTAGCGCGTTTCTCTACCCCAGAATCGAACTGAAATTGTTTCTTACCCTGACGTCCTTCCAGGGCGCGTCCCACACGCGCAGGCTGGCGTGGCGCGCGCGCGCGTGCGGCGCGCACGCCGGCCGGCCCGTGTGCGGGTCCGCCTCCGTGGCGCACGCCGCGCCCGCCGCGCCCAGCGACACGTTGCGGATACTGAGCAGCACGCGCTCGCCGGGCCCGGCCTCGATGCGGTACACGCACGTCAGGTTGGTGGCGCCGCCGCGGCCGTACATGAAAACGTTCCTGGTGATGAGAGAATTATCGATTTAAAGGGATATGCTGTGAAAGAGCTCTTTTATGAATAGGTATTTGAATACAGATTGTCTGTTAGTCTCTCGCAAATGCATCCCCGAATACTTGTGCAAAAAAGACAACTGCACGGCGGCTTCTGGCTGATTATGTCTAGCTAAAATAGACAAGATCAAGGTCTCCTAGTCCCGTTTTCTCCACCCCAAAAATTGGGCTATTTTTAATTTTTAAAAAGTATTAAAAAAAAATTCTGAGTAGAAACGCTTTGCTTTTTTCAAAAATAATTATCATATCTGTTTACCATATATCTAAAGGCGACAGATAAAACAAGGCACTTTTAAGGGTTTTTAGATGGTCTTAGTTCTTACAAAAGAAAAACCAACGATTTTGACAAAAAACTGGTATTTTAATTACAAATAAAGAATTTGGAAATTATGAGAAGATTTTTATTGATAGCCTTTTGAATTTCTAATTTTTCACAATTTTAATAACTTTTGGCCTCTTTTACAAAAATGAGTGTTATTTACGAGATAAAACATATTTGGTGTTAGTTTATTTCAACGCCTTTACAAAGGAACAGTCACTTTCTGTAATCGGATTCTAAATTAAGTGGCTTCACGCAAAGTAAATATTTATTATAAAAAATATTTAACTGAATTAATTCATTTATTTTTTTACAAGTGAAGTATTATTTATTTTATGATATGATGGTTTGAATTTTATTTTTTTATTAAAAAAAAAATAGTACCTTCCCTGGTAATGGTACGTACCTTCCTTAGGAGGCGTTCGTGAATCGCTGACTAATCTATGACTAGAAGCAATTTCTTATAAAAAATCTTAATTGAGAGTTTAACCACTCTAAGGGTCACACAACGTAAATTATAATGTCATCAATCGGCATGTCACCTGGGCGAGCTGAAATCCGCTTCCCTGGTCTTCTTGAATATTCTGGCGCAGCCCCCCGGGGCAGTCCACAGGCCGGGCGTCGCCCCCGTCTCCGTATCGGCCTCCTGCAGCACCCCTCCTGTGCTAGCCCCCGCCCAGGGGTCACCCCCCAGCCGAGTGTCCACGAACTCGTAACGAAGGCGGAAAGTCGCCGGGTGCAAAGCTGTTCCTTCAGCCGTATGATGATGGAGAACCATTTTAGATCCTGGTAAAGACGAATACCTTCTTGAACACTTGTACTTTTAAAACATAAATTAAAGACCACATACTGAAAAACGAAACAAAATTTAGTGCACAAAGAACTTGTTAAATGCAAACTAAGCTGCATGATCGCCTTCGGGGGAATCGGTAATCAAACTGTGGTTACAAAGATACAAATACAGCAAAATAAAATTATAAAACTAATATACAACTTACCTTTTTTGATCCTAACGACTGAACTGTACAAAAGTACGCGCTATGCGAGTCTAATATAAAATACTTGTACATAAAATTACAATAGGAAACATACAAAACGATAATATTACAGTTACCAAAAATACTGACATACACAAAAACCCACACTTTCACTTTAAAAAAAACTAGAACAAATTAATGCAGGACAGTTAAAAATACAATACAGTGGACTTTAACACTACCTGACTATTTTAAAAATTATACTACAGACGAATTCGTCTATATTTATTTTAAATTTAAAATCAACATTCAGAAGCACATGATGACTTGACATGTTTTATGTTTATATTTCATAATCTTAACCGGTCTTTTAAAATTACAAATAAAAAAAATTAAATGTACACGCAAAAACGGACTCATCAACAAATTATGAATTTTCCAGGAGATCAAAAAGAAGTAAAAATCTTTATTTGTTGGACATTGGCATCATATAATAATTTTAAAATAAAATATATACAATAAATTTATATAATAAAATATGATTTTAATTTAAGTAAAATATATTTTTAAATGCAGTCATAAAAACAATGAATAAAAACGTTTGCTTCGAATTAATAAAAACTCGTTCTTTGGACAGACAAAAACCAGCTCACTGCAGCAATCGTAGGATGATTGACTTTGTTTTCGCCACCCGTGATCCCATATTTTTTTCTATTGTTTATAAGATAAAGAGACACATTTTCAAAGCTGTTAAATATTTAATTCTATAAAACTCGTGGAGGAGAAAAAATTGCATAATTTTTTTTTTTTTAAATGGGCTGTTTTTATATTTACGAATCAAAAAAGTTTTATGCATTCGACAGCAAACTCTAATCCAAAAAAATCATAAAATATAAACTTATATTTATGTCTAGCGATTTCAAGACGCACTCTTCTCTTCGTCAGAAAAATCTCTTCATTAATTTGTTAATACTTAAATATACCGTCATCTTCACCATCACTACAATTAATACACCTACATGAACAAAAAAGATTGATAAAAAACTAAACTATTTCATTTAATTTTATTTGCATTTGAATTTAGTATCCTGGAAATAAACAGAAAAGGTTTTAAACCAGTATACATAAAAATGTCACTAATTAGTTAGGTATATACATAGGTAATTTTATCTACCAAGCTAGTTGAAATTTTTAGCGTTAAAAATAATGTTCTAAGTATGATTAAAAAATATCGTTCTGATTTCACAAAAGTTTAACTGCGAAATGCATTCAATCTCCTTTCCCGGTGATTTACAAATTACAGCTAGTACACATTGTCTAACAACGCATATATCTCTGTAAATATAATTAATACTTGCTTAAAATTTTCTGTATTCTTTCGATATCCATTTACGTATAAATTAAAATATTTGCATGTTAAATAGTAAATAGGTACTAATTGCTAACATAAAAAGAATTTTATCATAAATTGGAAATAAATAACCTTTACAATTAAAAGTTTACCGATGTGTCGGATTGTCGCGGTGATGAAGTAAAAAAAAATACGCAATATATGATTGTCTCAAACACTGTATACGTCTCACTCTCGGTGCTGTATATACATTCGCGAGTGAGAGAAACAACTTCACGAGTGACGCAGGCCAGCCTGTACCACTGCCAAAAAACGCTCAGATGCTATCGGAGCTCCACTAAGAGCGGACCGTTTGCTCGTCCCGTGAGCGTCAGCAAATGTTTTTTTTCGTGTTTTTAGCGATTACATTTGAAAAAAAAAAATTGACCATAAATAAAGTTGATTGAGGGATTTGCCTATTTCGTTTCATTTCTCAAATTTAAAATACCTCATTTTTATATTTAGTATTTTAACTTCACAGCACCGGAACGCGCTGATTTTTTTAGCACAGTAAGGAAAGGGTTAATGACGTTAAGAGAAACTGACAGACATTAAAAAAAATATTGATTTGTTGTTAATTTAAAAAAATAACATATATTGCGCAGTACTTATTATCTTTTCATATTCACAAAAGAAATAATCAATTGGTTCAATTAAGGTAAATAAATGAATTATCGTATACAACAAGAATAAGTATGTAGGTGATTAATATTTATTCCCACCTTTTTGTGCTTACCTGTACTAATATAGCTTTCCTCCATCGTACAAGGTCGAGTGATTCGTGTCAGATTACTTAAGGAAGTGTGGTCACACAGTTTGGGACCATCATCATCACAGTGATCAGCTAGAATTCTCACCTGAGGGGTCCATCAAAGGGAAAATATTAATAAACCGTCTTAGGGATAGGCATCCTTTGAAATAAGGTTTCAAACGAGGGAACGAGTTCTTTAAACAGTCATAGGATGTTTTCTTATTATCATAATTTATCTATCAATGTATTAATTAACAATTCATTGAATTTATTACGGTACACATATTTTTTTAATTAATCACAATCGCTACTTTTAGTACACACTCGTATTTTATTGTACTGGAAAATTGACCAATAAGGCCTGTTTCACACAGTTTGTTTTCAAAAATACACATTAGAGTTTTTTTTTTAAATGGTTTCGTAATGGAAAGCCAAATTACGTGTTTGCACGAACTATTAAAGCACACTGAAATTTTCCGTATATTTTACGAAAATAATCCGTTACTTATTAAAAGGTTTAATAAGTAAGTAAACTAAACATTTTGCTGTCAAAAAACATACTAATAAAACTGTTTTTTAAACAAATGATGAATACTGCAATAAAGAGTTAAAAAAAATTTAAAACAAATTTTAACGAAAATAGAAAATTTGTTTTTTTGCCATTGAGCTTTAAGGAATCTGTGAAAAAATACAGTAACTTTATTATTAATAGTGTTAGAGGGATAAAACGAGTCGAACGCTGAAATTTGAGGAGTCAATAACTTACGTTAGTATCATCAGGCCCACCACCGTCCCAAATCCTAAGCCTTGTGGAACACCCCGCGGTATTATTCTGTCTTCCTTGCTTCACGTCTCTCGGCATCTCCTTGCCGTACTCAACACCCCCGCCTCGGGAGGCACCCCGTCCCCTTCCCCGATCCAACCCCAGCCCCACGACTGACGGGAGGCCCGGGGGAGGGGAGGTGGGGCTCTCGGAGTCCTTGTCGGGAGGGGGGAGCAGAGGGTGATGGGAGTAGCTGACGAAATATATCCAAACCAGATCACCTGTGAAATGAACGCGACGGAGGTTTAGCTGGTGCGATCCATCACGGAAGATTTATTATGCTACGGTTACGTACATATAACGCAGCGTTGAAGTTTTGAAATGGCTCTATAAGGTGTCGGTGCGGTAGCATACATACCAATGTCATTCAATTGGACATTTTTTAAACACCTACTTTATTGGAATATTGCATTGAAGCATGAAAAAAACGTATTTGAGAACGACATTAATTTTGATTTTATTTGTTAAAAGAAAGTTAAATACGTTCTAAAATAAGTATTTGGCTATAAGTATAGAAACACTTCAGCAGCTTTAAAAGAAGAAAGTAAGGACATCTTATTTTTCAGTCAACCTAACTGTTAGAAAGCGAGTGGAAGCTACTGAAGTGCGTGCTTACGCTTGATTGTGAATTTAGAAGATTAAGTTAACTCCGTCCTTTTTTTTTGTTATTATTTTAAGTTAAACTTGATATTTTTTTTCATAAATTTCTCAGTTTGTTGGAGATTTGGTAATTGAAGAGCGGTAGCCATTGTCATAAAAAGGATTGACTCAGTGCATCAAGGCAACCAACCACTGACTTACAAAGAACTTGAGGATAATGTTTAAAGTAGGAGTTTATTATTAATACTCTTTAGTTCTTTAAAAAATCTTAAACGCTTACACCGCTATACGAGCAATCGATTTTCAAATACTTTGTAGTCCACACTAACAATCTCAAGAGGTAAATAATTAGAATCTACCAATACGTTTCTGGTTCATTTTCAGTCAATATTGTTGGTAAAAAAGCTTCACAGAGTGTTAATATTAATTGAAATCATCAGATCAACTCAGGTATACTCATATAACCATAAGTATAGATTGAAAATTAACTTTCAGAAATGACAAGGAACACAATGACAAATGATGATTTTACAATGATTGAGAGTTGATTCCTACATTATCAGCTAAACATGGGTATTAGGGGTCATACCGAAACTTTAGAGGAACGTTTTGTTGATGTACTAGAAAAATCGCTTTTTTTTTTTTTAATTCAGATTTAAAACGTAGAAGACCGACGAAGCAATACGCACCTGATGCGGACAAGGGAATAAACTGGGTATAGGAGGGGTAGAGGTTTGTGGAAGGGATGCGAATTCGTGACATTTAGAATTGTCTCTGTTTTCAAATTATAATTATAAATTCTTTTCATTATAAAAAAGTTTTTTTTACCACGTTTTGTTTACCAAGAGAAATGTTCCTCTGATCTTTCATTTTCTGGCCCTGAAACGCCGTGCATAATTTATTTATTTATTTGACTTTTTGTACATAATGTTATTTGTGCATTGGTGGGCTTATTGCCAAATGGAAATTTCTTCCAACCAACCAATAAAATAAAAGTTTCATTTTTATAATTCAAGTTACAGAACATATTATATAGAAAAAAAGATTAAAAATCTAAAGACATATTAAAATAGAAATAAACGTAATAAATTACCTTAAATCAAAACTATGGGAAAAAGGAAAAAAGAGGAAAGAGGAAAGAGGAAAGGAGGAAAAGAGGAAAGGAGGAAAGGAGGAAAGGGGAAAGGAGGAAAGGAGGAAAGGAGGAAAGGAGGAAAGGAGGAAAGGAGGAAAGGAGGAAAGGAGGAAAGGAGGAAAGGAGGAAAGGAGGAAAGGAGGAAAGGAGGAAAGGAGGAAAGGAGGAAAGGAGGAAAGGAGGAAAGGAGGAAAGGAGGAAAGGAGGAAAGGAGGAAAGGAGGAAAGGAGGAAAGGAGGAAAGGAGGAAAGGAGGAAAGGAGGAAAGGAGGAAAGGAGGAAAGGAGGAAAGGAGGAAAGGAGGAAAGGAGGAAAGGAGGAAAGGAGGAAAGGAGGAAAGGAGGAAAGGAGGAAAGGAGGAAAGGAGGAAAGGAGGAAAGGAGGAAAGGAGGAAAGGAGGAAAGGAGGAAAGGAGGAAAGGAGGAAAGGAGGAAAGGAGGAAAGGAGGAAAGGAGGAAAGGAGGAAAGGAGGAAAGGAGGAAAGGAGGAAAGGAGGAAAGGAGGAAAGGAGGAAAGGAGGAAAGGAGGAAAGGAGGAAAGGAGGAAAGGAGGAAAGGAGGAAAGGAGGAAAGGAGGAAAGGAGGAAAGGAGGAAAGGAGGAAAGGAGGAAAGGAGGAAAGGAGGAAAGGAGGAAAGGAGGAAAGGAGGAAAGGAGGAAAGGAGGAAAGGAGGAAAGGAGGAAAGGAGGAAAGGAGGAAAGGAGGAAAGGAGGAAAGGAGGAAAGGAGGAAAGATTAAGGAAGAGAAAGGAGATGTTTCTTCAGACGTGATTTAAACAGAGATAATATAGTAACATCTTTGATGGTGGATGGAAGATGATTCCACAGTCGAGCCGCATGGAAACTATATGAGTTAGAAAAGAATGAGGAATTGTGGATGTGTATTAAGAGAGTGCCTTGAGAATTAGAACGAAGAGGTAAACCATGAACTGATAAGCGTTGAAATTTTTCACGCGGGTATATAGTAATATAACATAATAACATAATTATTGCATAAACGTAATAAATATAACATATAACATAATCATTGCATAAACAGTAGCACCTTTCGAAAAATTTAAAAACGCATCATATAAATTACAAAAATTCCGTCTATGATATTGGTTAGTTTCGCATGTACATCTAAAAACAATGTTATGATTGGACTTAAAAAATTGATGTTTTACCTGGTCTGCCGTGAAACGTCCACTCGCATGTTGTGTTTGGAGGTAAGGTATGACGAGGAGACAATATTCTTCCTCTTCTACCTCTAGCAAAGTCATCAGATATTGTTACGGCTCCATCGGGAGCAGTACTAGCTGAAGTGGACATTCCGGAAGATGCGTGAACATGGAATTCGCAACGTCTTGCTTCCCTGGAGGATGTAAAAAAACTCTTTATCGAGAAAATCTTTGTAATCAGTTGAAAACAAAGTTTTACTTCTCAAGAATTTATTTAAAACTTTATGTAGACAGTAGATACAATTTATTGGCAGGCTATGGAATATATATTTTTTTTTAATAAGGTTTTTTAATGATTTAGATTTTTATGGTTGTTAAAGGTTTTTTCTTTTTTTTAAATAAAGTAGTGAGTCGATTAATTATTGTAGTGCCTATTTTTTTTTTAAACGTTTGAAAAAAACATGTTCGTGTGGATACTCCGAGTTAACTTATTGAAATGTTGCGTATTTCGTTTAATATAAAGTAAAAGAGTTTCTTATATTCACACAAAAGAAGGTTTAAAAATACTTTCAGAAGAAAGTAGTTTCATAAATTGGCTCTAGTAAGGTAAAGGGGTAAAACGACAATAGTTTCCATAGGAGCCTTCCTTGCATTCACGGTCTGAAACGAAATCTATAGAAACCTTAAAATACCCCCCATTAAACTTCCATGCTTCGTTTTGGCTCTGCAATCGATATCTTTTAAAAGAATCTATTAAATTTAATCGAATTTATTGAATACTTGTAATTAAACAAGAAATTTAATTTTGTAATTATAATTAGATACCTCTACGCTTTCTAGTAAGCCTATATTGAGGCAGAAATTCATTATTTTTATTAACCGTATCAGGGTGTAAATATTTAACGTAGCACTTATGAGACAATGTCTTCTACTACCATCTGTTCTGTTGATTTCACAATCCACGTATTTGATTTGTGTTTTTTTCCGTTGGATAATTTTAAAAGTAGACGTAGATAAGCGCAATCCTATGTTTTTTAACGTTTTTAAGTGCTAATATAATCAATTTGTCAAATATGTACGTACATATACATATAACTCAATGTAAATTTTACAAGTATATTTACTGCATACTACCTTAATGCAATTAACATAAGACTGCTTTTGCGTGTAAAAAAAAAAACATTAAAAAATTACAGTTTTTCAATGTAGAATGAGTTTCACGGATCTTGGTTATTTTAAATATTCTATCATTTGAAAAGGATAATCATAACGTCAACTTTATAGGCAAAAAAGTTATAAGATGGTTTTACCGCTCGTATTTTGAAAGATATTATAGTCTTTCAGAGATGACTATTAACATGGGTATGAAAAATAACAATGTCTTTTTATATTCTCAATTTCAACAAAAACACCCATAAAAACTACTCATCAACAAGGAATGCGTAATGAGTGAGTCGTTTGTTTTTTTTTTATGCCTTACCTTAATAATACTTTGGATTTTGTACGTGATTTAAACAACTAATTGTTCCGTTTATAAGCGTTAATTTGAATATCCCAAAGCGACGACATGGGGTGTTATAAGCATTAGTGTAATATTAAATTTAACGGGATCCCAAAATGGTGTCGCACCGTAATTTTCGACATTAAACTTGAAATTTAAATATGAATCCATTGTAATAGGACATTATTCAACATTTTTAGAATTTGGTACTTAAGAATGAGATTATTATAGCATTAAAAACTTGTGCAGAAATTTAAATGCCCGGCTATTTTCTCGCGAAATTAAACAGGGTTGATCGTAAAGGAAAATCCGTAAAGCTGTGAACTACATTTTCAATAGGTGTGAAGGTTTTCACGGTCGCTGTTATATATATATATAGTTGGATAATTTATATAGCGCCATTTTTGTGAGAATCACCTCAAGGGCGCTGTACAATTAATAAATATCCTAGTACGTCTTGCAGCTACAGAGCGCATGGACGGTTGGGATTCTAGTGCCTCGTTTTCAATTAAGATCAATCAAAAGTTATAACAGATAGGCGCTAGATTACAGGACGTCTTGTAGCTACAGAGCGCATCGACAGTTAGAAATTTTGGCCCCATTTACACATTTTTAAAATTGACAAATAAGTTTAATGTATTAAATGATATTAAAAAAATAATAATATGAGTAATAAAAAAGAGTAAGATTACAACACGTCTTGCAGCTACTAAGCGTAAAGACGATTGGAATTCTAGACCCCATTTACAAAATTTAGGTTTTTTTAAGTTGATATATGAAAGCAAGATAACCAATCGGCCTCTTAAACCAGCAAATGACCGGTCATAAGCCCTGTAAACGCCTAGACTTCCATATTTCCTTCTTAAAAATGTTTTTTCTCTCTGTTGTAACAAATTTTGATTTAAATAACTCCCTAGGCAGGAAATTCACCGTGCTAATAAGCTTTTTACATTGAAAACATTGTTGGGAAAATAATCTTTTTAGTAAATAAAAAAGTACTTGGAAATAAATATTTTTTTATAATCTTAACTTCTCTTTCATCTTGTTAATTGGCTTGCTACCCGCTTAACTAAAACTTGATTTTTTTAAATTGCGATCTCTAGTTGAAAATGACATTACAATCAAAATTTGGAAAAATCAAAAAAAAAATAACAAAAACATATATCTATATTCACTAAAACCAGAAAATACAGATGCCTTATTTCTAAATAATTAATTAACTTTTTTTTTTTGACCATCATCACCATTATCATTCCCCTTTTCGCACCTAATGGTGCACGGGACACTGCGTTAGTACAACAATCGCAGCTAATTTTGATCATTTTTTGTCACATGACGGTAAGATGATTAGTGGTAACGCTTCAGGTGCCAGTCCAGGGATTTTAAACTACGATACTGTAAAAACACGTTTTAAATTAATATTACATATCAACCCTGCCGGAAATCAAACCTGAGACCTCTCACATGGCAGGCAAACGCGCTGACCACTACACCATTAGGCCGAATTTAAAACGACTGCGTAAAAAAGTGTTGAAGTCAATCAGGCTTAATCGTAACATTACTTTTTCATTCACAAGAGTTGTGACAACACGATATTATAAATTGTAAAATAAAATATTTATTTCTCCGTTTCATCATATATTCACTGTGAACTAAAGATTATAATATGTTCGTGTATATTTTCTTAAGTCAATAATCGGTAAATGATTTTGATAATAATATCAGTAAAAATTCCTGGGTTAAGTTTTAATTTGTTTAAGTTGAGCATTAGCGCTTTCGTCTAAGTAAACACCTTCAGAAGTGGTAAATTATTTACAACATTTCAACTTTTATACCATTTTTTATATGGTTTTTGGGAGATAAGAAGATCAAAAAAGAATTTTATTTAGAGCCAGACAACATAATATTTTTACTATAATAGTTTGCAAAACCCTTCAGTCTTACGATCAGCGCCTAGAACATTTTGGTCCAAATAAGTTTGGTAATTTAAGAGACAGGCTTGATATATCTTTATAAAAGAATTTATTGGAATGCTGATTTTACTTTTTTTTGAGAGAATGTACCCCTGAATGTCCCCAGTTGGCGATTGAGATCGTACACAACATTGTATCTTCCAATCTTCAATAATAATATGGCGCACTTTAATGCAATATCACGTATGTTAAGATTGTGTAATAATGTAAAAAGTAATGCTGATATTGATATCTTTAACGATAAATTAAATAATTTTAGGAAAGCCGTACCGCAATTTATAAAATCTAATAGTCAATTATGTTAGTTAGGTTAAATGATTTGTATTAACCTGTTAGTAATACAATACTTGAGTTTGTCCAAATGTTCGTAGACAAAAGACTGGATTTTACCCTCGGGAGTCATTAAGATTAACAAATGACAACAGGGATGGGAATACCTTAAATAAGGGAATATGGAAGTCTAGGCATTTACAGGGCTAAAAAAAGTGCGCAAAGCAAACTGGTGAATGTTACACAGTGTGTAAAGTGGCCACTTAAACCAGCCAATGACAGGTCATAAGCCCTGTAAATGCCTTGACTTCCATATTCCCTTATTAAGGGTTTTCTCCGCGGCCTCCGTGGTGTAGTGGTCAAGACGCTTGATTCACACACATAAGGTTCCGGGTTCGATTCCCGGTAAGAACACAAAAAATAAAATGTGATTTTTCTCAAGCCTGGGTGCTTTGTGATGTAATTCACCACTGTAATTAGGCCTCCTGGCCTGTTGTGGTGCAAAAAAAATGTAAAAATGTAAATGTAAATATATTTCCCATCCCTGTTGTAATTTGTTAATCTGTTAGTAATACTTTATTGTTATATATTTTATAACTATCACAGAATTCAATTAAGCTAGCCAATTTAGAAATACATTCATGAACTTTTTTTTCTTTATTTATGCATGCTGTGTTCAAATTTAATTGATAAACAATATCTACAATAACAATTTGTGATTATTAAACCAATGTCATTTATATTGATTATTGTTTGTGAACCGTAATAAATACAATAAAATCAAATGAAACAGTTCAATTTTAAGTGATAAATGTTTTTTTTTAAACTGAAATTGGGATGACGCAATATTTTTCATTTCAAAAGTGTGTTATCAAGAGCTTTATCGAGGAATATCCAAGTACAATAAACGTCATTATCATTAACAATCCGTGATTTAATTTAGTACATAAGTACAAAAATCGCAAGCAATTTCGTGAGATATACATAGTTTTTGCTACATTTGAATTCTTATTTCAATTTATTAGAAATTATTTGTGATATACATAAAGGTATAATGATTAATGTTACGCTACAGATTAAGGGACTGTGAGATATTGCAGTGAAAAATCAGCAATTAAATTAACATTCCAAGAACAATATTCCAAGTTCCTTTTATTGGCGCTATATATCCGTATTTATAATACTTTTTTAACCTTAAAAAAAAGGTACACAAAATGGGCGTTAGTGCCAAAATTAACATTATCCATCGGACATAGTTAGTTTTGAAGCCAAGCCTCTTTCAATAATCAGAACTTTAACAGTATGTTAAAGGCATGTCAGCAGGTGGGAAGTAAATTTAAACACTCTTAAAATATTGTAATAAAACCAACTGGTCCAAGAAGTTTAAAAATTTGAAAATTGTTTTCAGGTGTTGCCTAGTACGCGAAATAATTCCATTAAATAAACCTCTTCACAACAACAAAGGTTTCAAGTCTTTAACTTCACTGAAATCAACAGATAAAAGAATTAAAGAAATTTGGATGTTCAAACATGGGCAAAATACACAGTCTGTGAATTAGTCACTCAAAACAGCCAGCGACAGGTCATAATCCCTGTAAATGCCTAGACTTCCATATTTCCTTCTCTAAAATGTTATTCATCTCTGTTGTAATTTGTATATAAGAAAGTTAGGA
Source organism: Micrasema longulum (assembly GCF_059751315.1). Taxonomy (NCBI): domain Eukaryota; kingdom Metazoa; phylum Arthropoda; class Insecta; order Trichoptera; family Brachycentridae; genus Micrasema; species Micrasema longulum. Next base: position 280,386 of record NW_028278934.1, read on the forward strand.
AAAATACATCATAATACCCAGACCGATGGAGAAGAAATATTTCTTGATTTTTTTCTTGCATCTTTTAGAAATCGATTCCATGACGCCAGTTTTAATATCAACACACTGTTGGACCAATTATAAGTTCAAACTCATCACGGCGTTTCGTTTGTTATATATAACATTATTATAAGAACTTTTATTTTCTCAGTCAAAAAAAGTCACATTATAATAATAATAATCATTATGGATAACTTATACAGCGCCATTTTCGTAATATAATACCTCAAGGGCGCTTTACAAAGTGATTATATAAAAATACAAATTTAATTTTAGCTTTTTAATTTAAGAAAAGTAATAAACTTTGACACCACATGCTAAGAATTTATTCAAATGATTTAGAGAACAAGTGGGTTTTAAGTTTCTTCCGAAACATTACTTCACTCTCACAGTTTCGGACCTCTGCTGGAAGAGCATTCTATGCCGTAGGGCCTGCGACTGGAAATGCACGTTCGCTGAATTTAGTGCGCTGTTTGCGTAGAGGTATTATAACTTTTCCTTTCGACGTAGATGTAGCTGATCTAAGCGTAAGACGTCTGTCAGCTAGTTCATCTGGAATGCAGAGTTCCCTTAAGTATTCTGGAGCAGAGTTGTGCAGTGACTTATACATACTTATACAGAGTTTGTATTCCATCCTCTGTGGAAAACGTAGCCAGTGCAATTCCCGAAGTAGTGGAGTGATATGACTGAACTTAGAGATCCCAAAAATAAATCTCGCTGCGGCATTCAATACAGACTGTAGGCAAGTCATTTTATTCATTGGTAGACCTGCGTATATACCATTACAATAATCGACTCTAGACACTACAAACGCATTTATTAATTGACGGGTGGCATCAACTGGCAAATTTAGCGTATGCATTTAATCTGTCTCAGCTGGTAAAAGCATTAACTTTTTTTATATCAAAACTTGGGATCAAAACTCGCATAATCCATTTTTGAAACTGTCTTATTTCTTGATAAACATTATTATTTAATGTTGAAATATAGAAATCAAATACATTTTACATATACAATATCAATTAAAAATCGTTTCCATAATACATAATAAGGATATTCAACAGAAGTATTTTGCAATTTTCATAAAATGAATTTTTTGTACACTACTCATTTCAAGACGAATTTTCCGAAAATCGAGTTAGAAATAATAGACAAATCCGCCAATCAGCAGATTACGAGGTAAATTAGAATCAACTCCATTACCATTTTTGGATTTTTACTTCAGAGTATCTTCGAAAAACACGCACTATCCTGGATTCAAACTAAAGATGTTAACTCTTTTTTTCTATAATATATTTCGTTGCCCTTTAATAATAGGGACATTTTTTTGTAGTTTTTATTTCCTTTTTTAATTACTATGAAATAAAAAAGGATCTTCTCATCTTTAACTAAATATTTTATTTTCTATTTCTTATATAACACAACAATATTATACTTGTCTATGGGAAGAAAATTTATAAACATTTCTTGTATACCCACAAACAAGCCATGCCTTTGTGGGTTTTTTTGTTTACTATTTTTACTGTTAATCTGTATTTCACTGCTATGAAAGTATCCTTTATTTTTTGAATACTCAGTTCTATCTCTTATTGTAAAAAAAAAACAAAAAAAAAAACAGCGATTAAGGGTTCTGTTTCCATTTTAAACACAATTGTGTTCGCTGTTCTCTCCAGAAACGGTCAAAAACTCGAGATATAAACAAATTAGGTAACATACCTTTACATTTTACATTTCCTAAAAACAGCAATTTAATAATTAGAATTATCATCGGCTGACTCCATATAGGCACCAGTATTTTTACATTTACAAAACAATGTAGATTTAAGATTTCACAAAAATTCTCAATTTTCCGACCATTGTATAATATTTTGTAGTAAAGCGTGGTTAGGGTTTCGGATTTCTGATTTGAAAGTAAGTATATCGGGTTGTGGTCCTGTGGCTAGTGTCTCGGACTCACAGACCAAAGGTCCGTGGTTCGAATCCCACTCTACCCCAACTCAATTCCATTTTCTAATAGTGAGTTATTAACAACTCGTTGAAAATGGCCCTCAAAATTAAATATTTGGGTAAATCATAAGAACGCAAATATTTCTTTTTTCAATAAAAAAAAAAAAAAACATCATCACGGAACTACAGCCCGGTTCTTATCCCCGTATGTCACTGTTTAAACATCTTTGAAAATCATATCCTTGTAGGTAATTGTAAAATGATTGCCTACCGTGAGTAGTCGAGGCTATCCGAGTCGGCAAATATAATATCAACGTCGAGCTCGAACCCCCTCAAAGGAGATGTGGCGGTGGCGGAGTGGAGGGGAATGCTGAAGGGGGATGAGTGAAACGCTACCAACATTTCAGGACCCCTAAAAAAAACACATTACCAACTGAAATTTGTTTAAAGTCAACATTTTAGCCAATATTTTTCACGTAACTAATGACTAATGAAATTTAAGCATTTATAGGGCTTACTATTTATTTTGAACATTGTGTTTCATTTACCAATATGTTTATGTATCTTCATATTTTCTAAGTGATTTATGTTAGAATCTTTTTTGATAATGAAACTTTGTGCTACCCGAAACATTTTTTTAACATTAAAATAATAGAACCATTTTATTGTTTGGTAAAACTTTCTTTTAATTTTGTACTAAACAAAATTCAAACGCGCGTTGCATGCTTTTATAATTTATCTTTCATTTGCTTTTCACTTGCCAATCATAATCGCCTGTAACGAAACATTTTTTCGACATTTAAAATTCGTGATATTTGTCATCGAAATTTGATTACCACGCATCGAATAGAGTAAAGTTAACGATACCTTTTAGTGACAGTTGAACCGACAGGTCCTCATCAAAGTGTTATAGTTCTGTTCACCTACTAATCGTTCAAATTTTCTAAAAACGTAATAACATTGAAGGTATTCACATACAGAGAACTGATGACGTCACAGGTACCAACCAAATTTTATTGCAAAAGTTGAAAATATAATTTTTTGATAAATATCACTCACTGCTTTTAAAATAACACTTAAATTATATGTATAAATATGAAAATTGAATATTATATTAAAATAAATAAAACAACTTTATTTTTGACCACAATTTTTTTTTTCCACCAACCTGTTTCAAGGCAAACAAGCTTCTTCGTCAAAGTATACGTAACTAATTAATTACTTTCTATTTTATTTTTATCATGTTAACTAAATACTACACATGGACCCAATAAATCAAGTCTTTTTTCCTTACAATGATGGTAATTTGATATTAATACTTTCGAAGCTAGACAGGAAAAAAAAAATAGCGGTAAAAACCAAGTTGTTTTATTATTTATATATCACAAAATTAGTGCTTCTAATATAAGCTTTATATCAATATTTTAAATTTGTAATTCTGAATACCTGATAGCGTTTTAATTAATATGAAACTCGCGTGTGGCATAAAAATACAAAGTATTTTAAGAGAAAATATATTTTTTATTTTTTAATTAGATAAACTACGAACCTTGATACGACTCTTGGCAACCAATCGCCACCGCAGTATTTCACCAAAACAGGATCGTTGGTGGAACCTCCATCATAAAATATCAGGTGGTCCCTTTCTCCCGTACACTCCTTCCAGGCCTTTAGGGCTCGACCTGTCTTGTTTATACTGCAAGATAATAATAAAATTAATCTCACCAGACCTAACGTTGTTCATCAAAATACACATTTCAAATATAATTACGTTAGCATGCACGTATTGCAAATATCTTTGAAAAAAACACTTCGTAAGTATTAAAAACCACTTCGTAAGTATTAAAAAACACGCCATAAGTATTAAAAAAATACCCAATAAGTAGTAAAAAAAACACTTCAAAGTATTAAAAAATAATTCAAAAGTACTTAAAAATACGTAATAAGTATTAAAAAAAAACTTCATAAGTATAAAAAAATACTTCGTAAATGTTAAAAAATACTTCACCAGTATTAAAAAATTGATTGAGTTTTTCTACTGACATTTCTTAGTGGAACTGTATGTTAATTATAATAATAAAAATACGTAATTGTTTTATTCCACTTTTATTTATAAATTTTTACCAGCGACCGGGTTTCGTCGTGTCCGCGTTTCGTCGTGACCGACATCGTCAGACTGGTCTGACGACTAATATTGTCGTCAGACCAAAACGAAGACGCAAAATCCCTCGCTGCGTCAGGGGTAGTTTGTTTTACAAATTTTAGAATTTATTCGGTATCCACTGCTTTAATACCAGCCAATTGTTGAATTTTGTTGAAAGCATGAGTATTATTACTGCACGACTGGTGTTTTAGAACAAGCTTTTTTAGTAGCGGTATACCTGAAGACTCCAATGTTTTAAGCATTAATAGAATCTGAATATATAAACGAAATGACATTCATAACTCAAATTTGCTAAGAATGTTACTTCCAGCCTTTCAGCTTATAGGAACAGATATTATAACTCATACGAGTATAACACCGAATACGCGCCTATGTTAGGAGTATATTAATTTTTTGTAAATGGAAGCGCAAAAGGCGTTTTGGTCTCTCTCTTTACAAATTTCTCGATCAATCTAAAGTTCCTTGATTATATTATTTCTTGATATTGGTTCCGGCAAAGTTAACAACCATTTTAATTATATTTACACAATAGTTATTATTAAAGTAATCAAGTAAACGTTGTAAAGTAACAAGTCATAAAATAAACTTCAAGAGTTCGAAATAGAAAGACGGCGTTTTCGTTTTAGCAATTTATAAGTACAAACAGGCCACACATCAACAAAGGTAGTAAAATTATGTTATTACAATATCATACCTTGCCACAGAGATTGATCTCTTCATCTGCATCTTATGTTCTGCCTCTTGTCTAACCGCTATCATGGCGTGCTTACATGTCGGTACTGTCTTTTGTCTTAAACTCCAGTAACATGTCACATTCCTAGACAGAAGAGAAACCATGTATTTTAATTTAAATAACCAGGTAAATTTGTTGTAAAATTACTAATATTATTCTATGTGGTGGAATAAACTCAAAACACGATTTGGTATTATAAATTCCATAGGCTTTCAAACTGTGATCCGTGAAAGGTCCTATTCAAAAACTTTTAGTACCGTAACTCGGGGTGACTTTACGCCATAATAAGCAATGATCGTGAATATATAAAAATCCTACCCAGTGTTACAAGAATTGAATAAAAAACGCATATTTAAATGGACGAAAAATGCATGTATTTCACATTCATTAAATAAAAACCAAAAAATACAATCAGAAAAAAAACTGAAAAATTTAACATTTGGGACAAAGTATCCTATATGGTAGAGACACTTTGCGCTCAACTACAAAATCAAGTATAAATCATATAAATAATGTTTTGACGTAATGTGTACTTTGTGTGAAAACATTTTTTATTTAAAGTGAGCACATGTAAGAATCTTATTGCACTAATACTATTAAAAGAGAAATGTCACTTTAATGATGATATGACATATAACACTCAAGGAAGCCAGAGTAAAAAATATTTTTCCCAATATTTATTGTTTAGGCGTAAAATTATTCGCAACAACATTTAGTTTCAGCGCAAAGTATACCAGGCAGGCGCAAAGTTTAAGATTTTTTTCTTAACAACACGGTTTTCGCAATACTGCTTCGTTTTAATGGTTCATAATTTATCAATAGGTTTCACTTTTGTTACTAGAGCCGTGTCAATAAACTTCGGGAACTAAACATAAAATATACAGACTTTTATACAGACAGAGCCAATATCCGCATATTTTACGCTATTAACACTGTGTTAATTAAGATGATACTTCATAGAACGATAATTTGAAATTATGTTCTGAAAAATGAACTTTGTCTACCTGGCATTGCTGTGCAAAACGCGTAGAAGTGTAAAAAATCGTAACTACTTATTTCAGTTTATTGTGAATTCAAAGCTGTATGTCGTCGTTTTTTACGCCGCTTCATTACAAGTTTAGTTAACTTAAGTTGACTGGAACTCAAGACGGATGCTTAGTGCTGCATTTAGTATATGCATATATATTAATGGCCATTTACTTAACACTGACTAAAGAATTGTACTAAAAATAATACACTAAATGTATTTTAAAATAATCAATACCATGGATGAGAAAATGGCCATGTATATAATACTAAAAAATCAACCATAAAATAAAATGATTGTTTAGCGGTTTTTCATGAAAAGAGACATGGTGAAATCAATGTCAAGTATTTTTTGTTTTCCAAGTACGAATTAATTTTTATTGGACCATAAAAATACTATGAAAAAAACTAACAGCATATCAGGCCAGAAACCCTTGAGCAATTGATCGATATTATGAAGGTATAATACTCGCTAATAGCAAGAGTATTTGCATCTTAAACATAGTTTCACTGATATGAAATATGTTGATCGCTAAATTAATGTTTAGCTGCCTAACTGCTTTTCCTATCGGCATGACCTTAGGGAAGTTGGTCCTAGAAGCCGGGAAGTAAAACAGCATCTTCATTATGCGTGTATGATTAATATCATTAATTGTAGTGCTTTCACACTTATAGATTACGCAGACAGAGTACAGTCTAAGCTTATAACTGATTTGCACAGTTTCAACCCGCGCTGTACCAGCGAGTGCTCTGCAAAAATTCGGACCTTTCCAATTATTAATTACCGTTAAATTCCCTCCTATTAATTACCATTAAATTTTGTTTGACATTTGTATCGTTATTTAATACGTTTTACATTTAGGTCTATTTTCTAATTGGTTTGAAAATTTCTAAAGTTTATAAACCACTGGTCTGGATGCATACTTCGACTGCGTAAATATGTGGAGCGTTCTAGGCTTTGCGGTAATGTAAAATTACATTGTGGACCAAATAAACAAAACACCCATAAAGCATGATTAATTATTCTCGTGTTTGCAACTCATTTTAGGAGTAAATTAGTTGATTTAGCTCTTGTATACAAAATACAAAACAATTTTGATAAATAATAATACTCGTAATTAATGGACTTGTCGATTGGGTGTGGAACCATGGAATTTTCCCAATAAATGGAACTATAATACGGTGTGTGAATTCAATAGTTACAAGAATAATAGTTGACTGGTAGTCATCAAATAATGGCTCTAGATCCTGGGTTAATTATTCTCACGTCAAAACTTATCAAAGCACACAATGTTCCGTAGCCTGCTTCGTTAGAAATAACATGTACGAGTATGTACGTTGAATATAGCGGTGTGTCACCAGGTTTAATGAAGACCTAGGAATATAGCCTACAGGTTCATTAAAGATATCTGAATACTCACGTGTGTATCTAAATAATCCATATTTACATATATATACAGCAAGCAACATAAAGATTTGCGTAAATTAGAAATTGATGGTGAATTAAAACATGAATTCTTAATGTTATCAGTTACATCACTTAAATGTATCATTTAAATGAGTTTGATTCAACTACGACTGTATGAAGGTAATTATGTTTCTCTATGCGATACTTTACTATAATATTTACCGTATATTTTACTGTACATATCGTCAACGCAAACGCCGTAAGACACGAAAAGAGAGGAACGAGAAAATGATGTAATAAAAAGCACTTCTTGTTTTGTAAATATATTAAAAGTAAATAGGTATACTAGAACAAACATTGTAAGACAAAAATTGGTATCCACACATTAACAAAAACAAGAACGTATTATTTTAATTTTCCCTTACCTCTCTTGAACTTGAACCATTTACATTTTATCCCTGGAAACATTTCAAATGTCTACAGTTGCGTCAATACAAAACATAAAATACTTAACGTATTTTACCTCAATCCTTATTGCAGTATTTTAATCAGTCAATTTATATTTAAAATACTACTTTTGTGGTTATTCATGATAATAAAATAAATTTGTTTTAACCACTTATTTTTTCTACTGACCGGTTTCAAAGCTATACAAGCTTCTTTATTAGGGTATAATTCACTTATTTATTAAATCCTATTTTATTTTTAAAAAGTGATCACTAAATATTACATTAAACTGATACTGGTTTTAAGACACTGGATTAAAAGTTCTGCATGTTGAAAATAAAATATTAAAATGACACCACTAGGAAATCTTAGAAATTAAAAAACTTAGTTATACGAACATACGAGCTAACGAGACCGTTTGTAGATATACCTAGTGCGTATGCTCAATTTTTTTCACGATCACAGCGCCACTCAGTCTCAGTTGCTCTCACGCCGTTGAAGAGTGAGCACGTGTACGCTATTGTCGTCGGATTTTAGTTTTAACAAAATTACAGAAAAAGTTGAACAACGTTACTGCATCAAATTTTGTTTAAAGCTTGAGGATTTTCAAATGGAAACTATCCGCAAAATAAAAAAAATGTTTGGGAACGAAGCAATGGGCACCACACAGATAAAAACTGGTATAACCGCTTCAAAGATGGCCGCTCATCAGTGAAAGGTGAAACACGATCCGGTAGGCCCTCAACATTCAAAACTGATGTTGTTATTGATCAAGTAAGGACCCTGGTCATGCAGGATCGTAGGATAACGATCAAAGAACTTGTAAATAAAGTAAACATTATTGTTGGATCCATTCATTTCATTTAAACTACAGATTTGGCCCTCATAAGGGTCCCAGCAAAACTTGTGCCAAAGTTGCAGACAATCGAGCAGAAGCAATTTCGTGTGGAGATCGCACAGGACATGCTAAAGACTGTGATAAATGACTCCAACTTTTTGATATAGCTCCTTGTGATTTCTGGCTTTTTCTCCAGCTGAAAATGCTTTTAAAAGGGACCAGATTTCCGACCAGCGAAGACATCATGAATATTGCGACGGACCACCTGCGCGCCATACTAAAAAGAGTCTTTCCAGCGTTTCTTTTGGCAGTGGCAAAACCGTTGGGAAAAATGTGTAGCAGCTCAAGGGGACTACTTTGAAGGAGATTTGTGTCATTTAATTGTATCTCAATAAATGTTGTTTTTATAAATAAATGTCCGATACTTTTTGAACAGACCTCGTATATCATTTCATGTTGGCCTCGCGGGGTAATGGTCAGCGCATTCGCCTATCATGCGAAAGGTTTCAGGTTCGATTCCCGACATGGCTTATATTAAATATTTATTTAAAAAGTGTTTTTTCACACCAGAATATTTCATAGTCCCTGAACTCGTACCTCAAGCGTAAGACTGATCGTCTTACCTTCATGTAACAAAAAATGATCAAGATAAGCTGCCATTGGTGTACCAATTCAGTGCCTTATGTTCCATTTGGTGCGGGAAGGGGAATAATGATACGTATTTTTTTGTGGACTGGATTACATAAATTGTGAAAATATGCGTGACTGGGAATTTTGATAAATAGATAATTGAACATTGTTTTCTTGTCATTGTCAAAAAAATTCTTTCTCAATGCTTTGCAAAAAGGACAACTGCATTATGTACATTTTATGCCCAAATAAAATAGAAAAAATCGACAAAATCGACGTTTCGTTATCCCATTTTCCGCACCTCATAACAGAACCGATTTTGCGATTTAAAAAAAAAATAGAGTATCATAAAGAAATTGTCTGTATGCTTACAAAGTTTAATATAAAACATTTTAAGGCATACTTTCAAAATTGGTTTTATAATATTTTTACATAACCAAAGAAACATGTTCGGTTTTCTCTAATAAAACCATTGGCCTATTCGTTTACATATACGTACCCTGGGCCCTCTAAAATTATGAAACTTTACTCATGCTCAAACGCTCAGTCGTGGCAAATGTGTATTTATTAATTTTCATCCGCCAGCCGGTTTTGAAGTGAGCTCAATATTTTATTTGAAACCCAAATGCCTGATTGTGCGTGAAAGCGTGTAAAAAGTGTTTGTATAAAAGGAGAAAAAATGGTGTAACTTTTTGTCGATATGGAGGAACCTTGATACTTGTTTGTGATTGAATTCCAAACTTAAAATAATATATATTAAAATACTGTAAGGAGATACCTAAGTATGTGTCTATATTTGAATTCCAAGACATAAAATAATTCATTTTCAAATGTGAAATTCTTTTTGCAAATGTAAAACTCTGCTCTTTTACCAACATAGGTGCACTTTATGTAGAAATGCATTTTTTTAAATGTCAGTTAATGTTATTTTGTCTTTACTGAAAATCCATTAAAAATAAATAAATGGGTAGGAATTATATGGAATTTAAGGAAAGAATCTGAATGGGATCCATAAAAAGCGAATGTTGTTTGTAAACGAAGTTTTTTTAAACACAAAAAAACAATATCCTTCAATTTTTCTTTTATGATTTTGCTGAAAACCGAAATCAAATCAGTTAAGTAGTTATTTAATATATTTTGAGGACACCTTGCGAACATTGCCTTTTATATATAGATAAATGTTTATAAGAATCCTGACTTAACATGAAACTATTTAGCAAGTCGGGACATGAAAATATTTAGTTGTGTAATTATAAAACTGTACACAAAAATTATGCAAAAATAAAAACTGCATTTGAGGCATTGTTTTGTACATTACCTAGGGTACATTCCTGGATAGTTGGGGCTCTGAAGGCGGCATGGTTTCCTGTAACACTCCTCGTAGTTTCTGGTGCAATAGGTTCCCGGGGACACTTGACCTCTTTCAAGGGGGGCCGAGGGAGCTCCAAATCTATGGACGAGAACAATAAAATAATTAAAGACATGAGTGCATAAAGGTGTTATGTGACAAAAACAAAAAGCCGAGTTTTGAACATAAGTACAATTGTTCATAAAATATCATTGATGATCAATTGAATCGGGTTATGGTCCCGTGGCTAGTGTCACGGACTCACGGCTTAAAGGTTCATGGTTTGAATCTCCCTCTACCCTAACTTGATTTCCATTCTCTAATACTGAGTTATTTACAACTCCAATAGAAAATGGCCCCCAAAATAATATTTGGGTAAATGTTACGATTTTGAGCGTTCTTATGAAAGCAAATATATTTTTTAAAAAACCGCTTTTTACGCTCAAAATCTTTTGTCTGCTACTTTTGATGGTGCAGTTATGTTTATTTATTCATTCAAAATTACGGTAGTTTTAATATTAATGAACTTATTAAGGTTTTTTGAGCTATGCCCGCGTCAAGTCATAATAAATAACAATAAAAATACATAGTAAAATAAGAAGATTACATTATAATGACATGTAATGCAATAGAAATTATGTGAGAGGACTGTACATAAAATCTTCGTGTGTGTAAAAATGTGCATTTTCGGAGTTTGCTACATTTATTCATCCTTCATTCACTTATGTTTTTAACGACTTTATACATTTTTTTTTTATTTACCTAAAAATACAAAAAAAATGTACGTCTTATACCATGAGCAGCGCATTTGCCTACCATGCAAAAAGTCTCGTTTTCAATTCACGACATAGTTGATATGACAATATTTATTTTGAAAGGTGCTTTTACACTCGAATATTTCACAATGACTGACTGGTATCTGAAGTGTAAGACTGATCATCTTACCTTTATGTAACAAAAATAATCAAGATACTCTGCGGTTGTTGTATCAATGCAGTGTCCTACATTTACATTTACATTTTTTTTTTTTTTTTTTGCACCACAACAGGCCAGGAGGCCTAATTACAGTGGTGAATTACATCACAGAGGACCCAGGCTTGAGAAAAACCACATTTTATTTTTTTGTGTTCTCACCGGGAATCGAACCCGGAACCTTCCGTGCGTGAGTCAAGCGTCTTGACCACTACACCACGGAGGCCGCCATGTGTGTCCTATGCACCATTAGGTTTGGAATAAAAAAATAACGATTAAAAACTACTACTGCAGTGTTTGGTTTTGTTAAAAAAATAATAATGATTGGAAAAGTAATTATTTGCATTAAAATATGAAATTAAAATTAAAAATTGATATAAAGAATGCAATATTTTTATACATTTAATGATAGTCAAAGCGTAACCAGCGTGTTACGATTTAAAAAATGAATATGGTGCAATATTAAATAAACTATTGGCGATTTTTGTAATAATTATTAATGATCATGTATTACAATTTTATTAACCTACATTTTAACTAAAACAGAGTTGCAAAGTATTTTAATTAAATTCGCAATGTCTTATAATTTTAATTCCATCAAGACATATTAATTTAAATTATACATTCTTGATATTAGTCGAAACGCAAAATACACAAAGCTAAAAAAAATATTTTAAAGTGTAATTTGATTTATGATGAATAAACGCTTTCCTATACCTTGGTGTCAAATACTAGATCCTTTATTCAATATAAAAGCAAAAACCTAATCTAACATTATTACTTTGAAAGCAAAAAAAATGAAACAAATTGTTAGAGGCAGAATACCTTCACCATTTTATTCCGTGGATTTTTCAAACAATTCCTAGCATTTCTTAGTCAGCTAATTCTTTTTGTGCCAATTCTCATGAATGCGAGAATTCTGTTATTTCACAAATATTTTCTGAACCGCTTTATTAACTTATACGTCTCTTTTAAGAAGCGAAAATAAGAATTGTCAGAATGTTGATATCTTTACCACAATTTTCACAATATTTGGCAAAACATTTCGTTATTTTTTTATGAAATACTCATGAATTTCATAAAAAAGGCATTTCACGTAACCAAACTTTAACCTTTTTCAATTTCAATAGGTTTTCTTGTTCAATTTATTAAATACTTATGATGAAACCTTTTTTGTGTAACATTCACTTTTTAATTGCCATTTAATTAACTTAGGTAACATCAGCAAGTTCTTTTCTAATTAGTAAATAAATAGTAAAAAGATCTTATTTTTAGCAAACAATATCTGGAAGGTGATTACAACTGGAAGATTAGGTAGCTTTACATTCACTAATGAAGGTATGGTTGAAGATAAATTCGCCTGAGCGATAGCAAAAATAAACTATATTGCCTCTGCATCTTCGAGTCGGATATTTATCGAAGGCACACGTACCTCATGGTACACGTATCTACGCACTAGAAGTAAAAAAATCATGTTCAAGTGTTTACTCGAATTTTACATCGTTTGAAGGCGACTATTCTTTATCACAGAAATCTATCGAAAAAACGAAATAGGAATAAGTAAACTTTAATTTGACGTTGAGCGCGGGGTAAAGTTCTGCAATTATTTAAACAGCGTGAACAGCACCACCTAGCGGAAAATGTCAGATTGTCATAGGTTTGAGATGACATAATGCGCATGCGCCGTAAGGTGCGGACTCTTCGAAGTGTTGCCACGATGAAAAATAAATAAAACGAATTTCATCTCCTTAAAATCGCGGATCAACAATTATTTATTTATTTTTAAATAAATTAACAAAAATATTTTTAACAACTAATTTCTTATTATTATTTTTTTCCCACCTACTGGTTTTAAATCAAACAAGCTTCTTCGTCAAGGTTTACGTTCCACTAGATGATACTAATTTTAAAAAAGAACTTAATACAATAAAACAGATTGCTAATGGATATAATGAGAACTTAATTGAAAAAATATTAAATCAAAAACAAAAACGCAAACTTTTAAATAAATATTTATATTTGACTCACACAGTAAATAAAGCAAACCCCCCTAAACAATGGACGCGGGTTCTTTTTATAAATGGCATTTTTTCAAAACAATTATCTAATTTCCTACCATCAAACATTGAACCTGCTTTCTACACAACTAATAATATGGGAACATTGTTAAAAAATCACAAAGACAAAGACCATAAATATAATAAATCTGGGATATACCAATTAAATTGTAATGACTGCGATTCAATCTACATAAAAAAAAAACTAAAAGAAACTTTAATATTAGAGTAAAAGAGCACTTAAGATACTTAAATAATAATAATTTTTCTGAATTCGCAAATCATTTGATATCATAACTTCAATAAAGACACTGGATTAAAAGTACTTCATGTTGAAAATAAAATATTAAAATTAGACAACTTAGAAATCTTAGAAATCAAAAAAGCGATTCATAATAAGAAAACAATAATTAATAACCAAATAAACAGTATTTTTTTTAGTCCTCTCCCGTCTAACTTTGAAAATAGTGATAACAAATTACCACTCGTGTAAGGAAAAAACAACTTGATTTATTGGGTCCACGTGTAGTATTTAGTGAACACGATAAAAATAAAAAAGCAATCAATTCATAAGTTACGTAAACCTTGACGAAGAAGCTTGTTTGCTTTGAAACCGGTCAGTGAAAAATAAAAATTAGTGGTTGAAAACAAAGTTGTTTTATTTATTTTATTAAAGTGAATAACCACAAAGTTAGTGTATCAAAAATAAACTTTATATTTATTTATATACAGCATTTCTTCCATTTACATATATGTATGTAGTATAAAAAGTACTTTAAAATAAAATATATAAAGAAAAAAAACATAAAACAATAATTCATTCATACTAATTAATATTTAATGTAGTTTTTTCACGTGTTCTTAAAAATATCTTTAAATTTACATTAAAATTATTTATTGAAATATTATTTTTTATAGTTTTTAGTTCATTGAGATGATTATTATATTTTTTTACACCTTTGATGACAAAGCTATTTTGACCATGACTTGTGTGGTATTTATGAATTTAAATATTATGCTATTATCTGAGTAACTTATTCATCTCAAATTCTTTTATTTTTTCTGCTTTATAAATTTGTATAATAGAATTTATTTTATAGAGTGAGAATATAATGAATTATAATGTACACAATAATTAATAAACAAACATAATATACAGGTTTTAAAACTATAGTTTGAAAAATAAATAGCTCGATACATTATTGCACAACGCGCGACGCCTATGACGGGGCTCGTCTAAATAAATGTATATGTTTAAGAGAATTAATCTTCAATATGAAATACAGAAGCAGTTAAAGGTGATTTTTAGTATAAAGTGTGTCAACCCGCACTTACTTTGTTCAATTAGAACCATTTTCTTCCTTTTGTCACACTTAAATGATTACCACATAAAGGGACGGGCGTATCAAATTTGGGTACATTTCTTCGTATTTCCGTTTCGATTTGAATTTGGAGAAGTTTACGAATTTTATTTTCTTTCACCAAAAGACCCTTATGTTTGTATCTAGAGAGCTTTTTAGCACTTCCATCTGGATTGAGAGTTGTTAAGCTCGATTAAGTAATGCAAAAAAGCTTCCTGATCAAACGAACAGGGATTTTTTTTTCCATTTGAAAAAAAGTATTTGATGATGTTATAAATAGTGACTGGTACAGATGTTCTTTGTATTAACATTTAATTAACCTTTTTACATTTTTTAAATATTTACCATACATTTTTAAAAACTTCTGTAGTTAAAGTAATTGGTTTGTTTTTTTACCTTTTGAATAATTGATTTATTTTATTAGGTTTTATTATTAATTTATAAATCAAGCTTAATTTTTTTGTAAATAATAATCAAGATTTTTCCGAAGGTGAGTTAGGACTATACTCGTAATCTTTTTTTAATGCATTTTTATAAATTATTTAAAAGAAATACCCAATTTTTATTTGATTAAAAGACCATTATGTAAAAAAAATATTAAAAAATCAATTATAATAAAAAAATACATACAATATTTAAAATTGACTTCAAGAAAATTGTTAAGCTCTGAACAAGAAACACACTAACATAAAAATAAAAGGTACGTTACAAAATACATTAAAATAATGCAAAATAAAAAATATACATTGTTTTTAATGCAAACAAAAACCAATAAAAAAATGTAGGAAAATATTTTTAAAATTACATTATATTAACACACACATAAACCCTCTTATACATGTTCAATAAAGGGGGTCAATAACCCTCAAATTTTCATATCCTGACTTACCTACTGCCAATTATTTAAAACGTGCTAAAATTTAATGCAAAACCGGCCTATCCTTGTTTCAGTTATTCTTGTTTAACTAGTCTCCCTAGGGAGTTATTTAGATCGAAATTTGTTACAAACGAGAGGGAAAATACTTATAAGGGAATAAAGAAGTCTAGGCGTGTAGAGTGGCCATACAATGACAGGTCATAAGCCCTGTTAATGCCTAGACTTCCATATTCCACTCCCAAAAATATTTTCCCTGTCTGTCGCAACAAATTAAGATCTAAATCACTCCATGGGAGGAAATCCAGCATATCTACAAACATTTGGGCATACTCAAAACATTGTTGATTAAACTAACTGATATAAGAAGTGTACAAATTGGAAAATTACTTTCAGGAGTTGCCTAGTAGGTAAAATGATTCAGCCGGATAAATCTCACCCACGTGATAAAGGTTTCAGCTCTTTCAGTTCTACATATGAAAGAGTTGAGGATATTTGGATGTTTAAACAAAGGCAGACGGGTGAATGTTAAACCAGCTAATGACAAGTCATAAACCCTGCAAAAACTTAGAATTCCATATTCTTTTCTCAAAAATGTTTTGCCTCTCTGTCACAAAAAATTTAGATCTCAAAGTTATATAATTTTGTTTAACGTTTTTTTTTAAACTAAGGTTATTTTTATATAGTTTAAGGGGGTTGAGCGTGCTAATATTTTTTTTATAAAAAAATAATTTAACATTATTCCACAAGCGCTTTTGCCGGCAACTAGGTCAACATTAGCATCAACATCGTACATATTATTTGAATAACAAAGAAATGATGGGATTAAAGAGATTGAGCTGGATTTATTTTGGAAGAGACGAAAAGGAAACTCCTTCGTAGTTTTATAGTGCAGTGAATTGAGTTTTCTGAAAACGCAATCACATGAAAGAACCTTTAGAATATGGCAGTATTTTAAACAAAAGATGTTCATCATTGAGGTTTTCAACTATTTTATATTTATTTATTTACTTCTTTATTATATACGCTCAGAGGGCTTTTACATGACCGGTACAAAATTAAAATTCAGGTGTTGCATGTATAGCAAGTCAATATGTAGGTACTTATATAATAAAACCTATTTGTATTTTTTTAAGTATCGAACAAACAGTATTTTTAAAGAATTAAATAGTATTTTGAGTTTGCCCAAATTTTTGTAGACAAGGGCTGAATTTCGCCGCACCTTAGAGCGTTACAAAGATTAGCATATTACAACAGAGTGGGAAAACTCTTCGCCGTCGTGGTGATGATGAAAGCCACCACACATTTTTCGAAAACAGAAAAACTTAATAGTGACGAGATCTAAGTGATTACATTATTGCAATACTGAATTTCACTAAAGTCTGAAAGGATGCTAGGTGATTCTTTTTATAAAAATAGTTAAATGCGCAAAAAAACTAGTTTAAAAAAATATATAGGTTGACTCTCTTTACCTCTACGACAACGACTTTAGACAAGGGAATATGGAAGTCTAGGCATTTGCAGGACTCAAGATCTGTAATTGGCTGGTTTAAGTGTCCACTTTAGATACTGTAACGTTCACCATCCTGTCTATGTTTGAAGATCCCTATTTCTTCAATTCTTCAATCTGTTGATTTTTGTAAAGTCAAAGAACTGAAACCTTTATTGATGGGGGTAAGATTCATCTGACTGATTTTTTTCAATTACATACTAGGTTACACCTGAAACAGCATTTTTATTTTAAACTGGTCAAAAAGAATTGAAATTAAAATAAAATTTTGAAATTTATCTTTACAGGATTTTTACCTGGCTTTTTATAGTTTTATTTTTATTTTTCCGATGACTACTTTTAAGTCAAAAACATTCGTCTACAATTTAAGTAATATTTCACCTAAAGAGCTGATTTTTTTTTCCCCCCCAGACGCGGATTCAAGAAAATTTTCATGTTGATTATTTCGCTACAAATAACGTGTTTTTATACAAAATATCTTTCACAAGTTTATCCAAAGATTATTTCATATAGTTTAATTATTCTCCCTCCGCACCTAATAGTGCATTGGGCACTTCGTTGGTGCATTGACCGCAACGTAATTAATGTTAAGCAAACATTAGTCCAGAGCTTACTTCTTCCACTCCTTGACTACGCGGATGTATGTTATCCAGATGCTAACTCTGAATTGCTTGATAAGTTAGAACGATTGCAGAATATTTGTATTCGTTATATCTTTAATCTTCGCAAATTTGACCACATAACCGAGTATCGCACGCAACTACACTGGCTCAGTATCAGGCATAGAAGAAACATTCACATTTTATCACTTCTTCACCACATTTTAAATAATCCCACTTCGCCTGTTTATCTGAGAGAGCTCATCCAACCTCTTTCACAACACGGACTATCTCTTCGTTCTAGTAACGAGAGAACCCTTTTAATACCCTGTCATCGCTCTAATTTTTTTGCCTCCTCTTTCACAGTAGTAGCCGCTCGATTGTGGAATAATCTACCCACTAATGTAAGAGACGCCCCTTCTTTATTTACATTTAAGTCGAGATTGAAATGTCACTATCTAAATATTTAAATTGTTCCTTTATCCTTCTTCTTTCCTTCCCATCCCCTCTCCTCTCTTCATAGTAAAGTGTTATTTTTTTTTATACATATATTTATTTTTGTTAATCTTTGCTTTTAATTTTTGTATAAAATTGTAAGATTCAATATGTCCATGTATTTATAATTTTCTCAAACTGAACGGTTTGGGTAGGTAGGAAGAAATTGCCTTAAGGCAATATGCCCGCCCTTATATGTATATTTATTGTATATGTATATAAAGTGTCAATAAATAAATAAATAAAAACGTATCCTGATCATTTTTTGTTACATGAAAGTAAGATGAAAGTCAGTCTTACACTTCGGGTGGCAATCCAGGGACCAATCTTCGCTTTACCAAAACTTGTTTCCCATTTTCCCAAAACGCTCACAAAATCAAAGTATTTGGGGAAATCATATAACCTTGTGTGAAAAAATGAAATAAGAGAAATGGTGTTGCGTACCTGACAATAGCTTCCATCTGCGAGACAAATTTATATCGCAGTTTGAAGTCGAATGGCGCGTTGATGCGGGCGTGGAAGAGCTTCACAGAAACTGTAATTGTAGACGTTTCACTGTAGTAAACTGCATAACCCGACGATGACCCGCACCAAGAACCACCTGATAAATTAAATGATAATTCAGATCATAAGAATCAATCAACGTAAGATACGAGGATTAATTCATAAGACACAGAAATACAGAGATTTCCTGAAAGATAATGTAATGACTTCCGAATACATGCATCAGGTACACATAACGTATTTGGCCTAATGAAACATGACCATATTTCTGATGATCGTTGGCAAATAAAACGGCTTAAAGTTAAACAGCAGAGAGACTATCACACCCTCTTATTTCTGTTCACTGTATTCCATAGTCGTAAGGCTCCACTGTACCTTCGTAAAAAAACAACCCTTTTCAGATAATGGCTTACTTCTTCGATCATATTCTAAAAACAACCTCTTCTATAATGATTATTCCTTTTTATTTTAAGTTTATATACTGTTCATGTGACTCGACTGTGGAATCATATTCCATCCACTATCAAAGATCTTTCTACAGAACCTTTGTTAAAATCACGTCTGAAGAAACATTTTCTATCTCTTCCTCTACTGTTACCCCTTTTTTACTCTCAAACGCTCTCAATAATATTTTTTATTTTTTATAACCACATATTGCTTCTA